>NW_019943118.1:26774-67732 GCF_002910315.2 Salvelinus sp. IW2-2015
TCCGCTGTACCCGCGCCCCTCCATACCCCTGTCTGCACATTATGCCCAGAATCTATTTTTACCACGCCCATAAATCTGCTCTTTATTCTTGTTCCCCAACGCTCTAGGCGACCAGTTTTTGATAGCCTTTAGCCGCACCCTCATCCTACTACTCCCTGTTCTCGGGTGATGTGAGGTAAACCCAGGCCCTGCATGTCCCCGTCACCCTCATTTGGTTAACCTCTGCGATCGAAAAAGCCTTGGCCTCATGCATGTCAACATCAGAAGCCTCCTTAAGTTTGCCTTACTCACCGCTTTAGCACACTCCGCCAATCCTGATGTCCTTGCCAGGGCCATATCCTGGCTTAGGAGGCCACCAAAAATTCTGAGATTTCCATACCCAACTATAACACTTTCCGTCAAGATAGAACTGCCAAAGGGGAGGAGTTGCAATCTACTGCAGAGATAGCCTGCAAAGTTCTGTCATACTTTCCAGGTCTATGCCCAAACAGTTCGAACTTCTAATTTTAAAAATTAATCTCTCCAGAAATAAGTCTCTCACTGTTGCCGCCTGCTACCGACCCCCTCAGCTCCAGCTGTGCCCTGGACACCATCTGTGAATTGATCGCTCCCCATCTAGCTTCAGAGTTTGTTTCGTTAGGTGACCTAAACTGGGATATGCTTTAACACCCCCGGCAGTCCTACATCCAAGCTTGATGCCCTCATCTCACACAAATCATCAAGAAACCCACCAGGTTACAACCTAAATCCGTAAACATGGGCACCCTAATAGACATTTTCCTGACCAACCTGCCCTCCAAATACACCTCTGCTGTCTTCAATCAAGATCTCAGCGATCACTGCCTCATTGCCTGTATCCGCCACGGGTCCGCGGTCAAACGACCACCCCTCATCACTGTCAAACGCTCCCTAAAACACTTCTGCGAGCAGGCCTTTCTAATCGACCTGGCCCGGGTACCCTGGAAGGATATTGACCTCATCCCGTCAGTTGAGGATGCCTGGTCATTCTTTAAATGCTACTTCCTCACCATATTAGACAAGCATGCTCCGTTCAAAAAATGCAGAACCAAGAAACAGATATAGCCCTTGGTTCACTCCAGACCTGACTGCCCTCGGACCAGCACAAAAACATCCTGTGGCGAACTGCAATAGCATCGAAGAGCCCCCGCGATATGCAACTGTTCAGGGAAGTCAGGAACCAATACACGCAGTCAGTCAGGAAAGCAAAGGCCAGCTTTTTCAAGCAGAAATTCGCATCCTGTAGCTCTAACTCCAAAAAGTTCTTGGATACTGTAAAGTCCATGGAGAACAAGAGCACCTCCTCCCAGCTGCCCACTGCACTGAGGCTAGGTAACACGGTCACCACCGATAAATCCGTGATAATCGAAGACTTCAACAAGCATTTCTCAATGGCTGGCCATGCCTTCCTCCTGGCGACTCCAACCTTGCCAACAGCCCCGCCCCCCCCGCTGCTACTCGCCCAAGCCTCCCCAGCTTCTCCTTTACCCAAATCCAGATAGCAGATGTTCTGAAAGAGCTGGAAAACCTGGACCCATACAAATCAGCTGGGCTTGACAATCTGGACCCCCTATTTCTGAAACTGTCCGCCGCCATTGTCGCACCCCCTATTACCAGCCTGTTCAACCTCTCCTTCGTATCATCTGAGATCCCCAAGGATTGGAAAGCTGCCGCGGTCATCCCCCTCTTCAAAGGGGGAGACACCCTGGACCCAAACTGTTACAGACCTATATCCATCCTGCCCTGCCTATCTAAGGTCTTCGAAAGCCAAGTCAACAAACAGATCACTGACCATCTCGAATCCCACCGTACCTTCTCCGCTGTGCAATCCGGTTTCCGAGCCGGTCACGGGGGCACCTCAGCCACGCTCAAGGTACTAAACGACATCATAACCGCCATCGATAAAAGACATTACTGTGCAGCCGTCTTCATCGACCTGGCCAAGGCTTTCGACTCTGTCAATCACCATATTCTTATCGGCAGACTCAGTAGCCTCGGTTTTTCTAATGACTGCCTTGCCTGGTTCACCAACTACTTTGCAGACAGAGTTCGGTGTGTCAAATCGGAGGGCATGTTGTCCGGTCCTCTGGCAGTCTCTATGGGGTACCACAGGGTTCAATTCTCGGGCCGACTCTTTTCTCTGTATACATCAATGATGTTGCTCTTGCTGCGGGCGATTCCCTGATCCACCTCTACGCAGACGACACCATTCTATATACTTCGGCCCTTCCTTGGACACTGTGCTATCTAACCTCCAAACGAGCTTCAATGCCATACAACACTCCTTCCGTGGCCTCCAACTGCTCTTAAACGCTTGTAAAACCAAATGCATGCTTTTCAAACGTTCGCTGCCTGCACCCGCACGCCCGACTAGCATCACCACCTGGACGGTTCCGACCTAGAATATGTGGACATCTATAAGTACCTAGTGTCTGGCTAGACTGCAAACTCTCCTTCCAGACTCATATCAAACATCTCCAATCCAAAAATCAAATCAAGAACGGCTTTCTATTCCGCAACAAAGCCTCCTTCACTCACGCCGCCAAACTTACCCTAGTTAAAACTGACTATCCTACCGATCCTCGACTTCGGCGATGTCATCTACAAAATAGCTTCCAACACTCTACTCAGCAAACTGGATGCAGTTTATCACAGTGCCATTCGTTTTGTTACTAAAGCACCTTATACGACCCACCACTGCGACCTGTATGCCCTAGTCGGCTGGCCCTCGCTACATGTTCGTCGTCAGACCCACTGGCTCCAGGTCATCTACAAGGCTATGCTAGGTAAAGTGCCGCCTTATCTCAGTTCACTGGTCACGATGGCTACACCCACCCGCAGCACGCGCTCCAGCAGGTGTATCTCACTGATCATCCCTAAAGCTAAAACCTCATTGGACGCCTTTCCTTCCAGTTCTCTGCTGCCTGCGACTGGAACGAATTGCAAAAATCTCTGAAGTTGGAGACTTTTATCTCCCTCAACAACTTTAAAAATCTGCTATCCGAGCAGCTAACCGATCGCTGCAGCTGTACATAGTCCATCTGTAAACTACCCACCCAATTTACCTACCTCACCCCCATACTGCTTTTATTTATTTACTTTTCTGCTCTTTTGCACACCAGTATCTCTTCTTGCACATGTTCATCTGATGATTTATCACTCCAGTGTTAATCTGCTAAATTGTAATTATTCGATTTATTGCCTACCTCATGCCTTTTGCTTACTTACTTACTTACTTTATTGTCCCATAGGGAAATTTTGTTGCAGTGTTATGTACCATTTAAAGTGGCGTTAAATACAAAACAAGATTGACAATACAACTTTCAATAACAGTCACGCAACAATAAAAAAAAAAAATAATAATAGTAAGAAATAAGAAATAAAACATTTAAAACATTTAAAACAAAGATAGCCGGCTGGCCTTACGGGGTCAATGGGAACATTTGCCCGAGCTATTTAAGAGGGATATCACACCTGGCACACATTGTATATAGATTCTCTTTTTTTCTACCATGTTATTGACTTGTTTATTGTTTACTCCATGTGTAACTCTGTGTTGTCTGTTCACACTGCTATGCTTTATCTTGGCCAGGTCGCAGTTGCAAATGAGAACTTGTTCTCAACTAGCCTACCTGGTTAAATAAAGGTGAAATAAAAAAAATATAAAAAAACCTTGACCAGGGCCAGCCATTAAGATTAGTGAAAGTAGGGCATACATTGGAGTGCGTATGATGTCCTCTCTCTCCTATGGGTTGAATGTATGGTTGGTCTACCTTGTATTGTCTCGCAGATAAACTGTTGTAGGAAGTGCATAGGAAACCAAACAATACCGCATCTGTTTTGTGGGCAATTCTGAATCCAGACAAAGCTAAACAGCAAAGAGGCCCCTTTTAATCATTTTCTATTTTGGCTTTCTAACAAACCATTCACCCAACAGTAAGTTTGTCCTGTAATTAATTATTTGGCCATGTACTGTGCCATCCTTAAACCCTAGAGACCAGTGGCCAGGTATTGAGACTACTGTGTGAATGTAGGGCATCGCTATGTCACCCTTTATAGATGTGAATTGGCTGCCATCTACTGGTCAAATGGTGCACTGCAATTTTTGCTGGTTAGCGTAGATCAGGGGCGAATTCCTTATGCGGATTCTGTTGAAAGAAAATTCTTAAAATGAAGCAAATGAAACGAACCTGAGGAACCTACCAGAATTGGTCCAATAGAAACTGACGTTTTATTGGGAAAACGTTCCGTTTTGCAACTGTTTGGACTAATGATTACGCTCCCTTCAGTAAACTGTAGTCCAGGGGCACTCCACTACTATTACCGACGTAAAGTTGGTTTTATATACAGACATTCAACCGATATTCAGCAGACATTGGCCAAAAGACATTTAAAAATCAATAACTAATTCACGTTTGTCACAGAATCATCAAGCTATATATGATGTATTCTATAAATGTCTAGCATACTTTTACATCCTTTGTTTTCGAGGGGAATAGAAATAATAGAAATACTGTCACAATCGTCGAAATAACATTCGGACCAAGGCGCAGCGTGATATGGGTTCCACATCTTTTTATTTGTGAAACGCACAAAAAAAAAAAATTTAACAGCGAACGATCCGTGAAGCAATGGCGTGCTCCCAGGCAACTACACATAAACAAGATCCCACAAAAGTGGGGAAATGGCTGCCTAAATATGATCCCCAATCAGAGACAACGCTAAACAGCTGCCTCTGATTGGGAACCATACCAGGCCACCATAGAAATAAAACAACCTAGATTACCCACCCTAGTCACACCCTGACCTAACCAAAATGGAGAATAAAAAGGCTCTATGGTCAGGGCGTGACAAATACATAATCTATGAAATGCCATTTAAAGCGGTAAAAATCAGTAACTAATTCACTGATTATGACAATTATCAAATTAGGTATGATTTATTCTATAAATGTCTATACTTTTACAACCTTTGCGTTGAGTAGAAATTCCAGTTTTGATTTGATAGAAATACATAAAATCTCAAATAGTGCATTTAAAGATTGCAGTAATTGAGTGATTGTCTCAAAGTGAAAATATGCATTTATTTGCAATAACTTTAAAGAAATGTTAATTTCAAGTGTAATTTGTTCTATATGAAGTTAGACAATGTTTACATAAAGTTGTACAATGTAAGATTGTAAACACTGTACAACTTGATGTCAACTCAATGTTCACATTTTTAGTGCAACAGTTCCACATTTTAAAGTAGTTACAAGGCACAACAGTCATTTATTTACACGTCTCTAATTTAACAGCAAAGAGGCCCCTTCCAATCATTTTCTATTTTGGCTTTGTTGAAGTCCTTCATCCCCAGACAAGCTGAATGGTACCATCTCTGGCACACAGAGCATTATATCTGCAGTATTAAACACATGAAACAGGGTTATGTTTATTTACATGTAAATTACAGTTCTGGAATACCCATATTCTGTTAAATGCTTTTGCAATTAGGAACATTTTCAAATTGAATTGGATTTTGTTCAATTGCTAAGTTGACCTTAAATGACATGCATTTGACCACAACCCTGACAGAAGCACCCATAACTGTGGTGTTAATCATCGAGTATTCAGGCAATATAAATCACATAGTAATAAAGGCATACATTTGCAAAAAACGTATGCGTTTATAAAAAAMGTATCACACATCAATGTTGTAATGTCAAACATTACAATAATGGCAGTCTTTGAAATCGAAATAATTTTAATCGTCACTTGTGCCAGATACAATGTGTGTACCTATTACAGTGAATTGCTGTCATAGTATGTATCTAGTAACTCTCATAGTATAATAATAACAGAGTCATGATAATATAACATTAGAGCAATAACTAGGGTGGCAAAGGGATGTAATTTTCAATGGGAAGTTAAGTTTTGCATAAATTCATCAAAAAAGTTCACTTATATGTCACGTTCGTTTGAAGCATACTCGGACCAAGGCGCAGCGGATGTTGAGTTCCACATAATTTAATGAATAAAGTGAAACTTAGCAAAAACAAATAAACAATAAACTAACCGTGACTACAGAGATGCTACGTGCACTAWCTCAAAACAATATCCCATAAACACAGGTGGGAAAAACAGCTACTTAAATATGATCCCCAATTAGAGACAACGATTACCATCTGCCTGTAATTGGGAAACACACAAATCACCAACATAGAAAATAAACCTAGAACACCACATAGAAATAAATAAACTAGATCACCCCCAGTCACGCCCTGACCCACTTCACCATAGAGAAACAATGGCTCTCTATGGTCAGGGCGTGACATTATAACAGTGAACCTTTTTTTGTGGGATACACATAAAGCAATTCTAGGTCTTGTGGCATATTTGAGTTAAACTACCCCCAATTCAATGGAATTGCAACCCTCTGTATGCACAGTACATTCTTCCATCACATGTGCAGCTGATTCTCAAGATCTTGCACACTAATGCGATGGTATTGAGCCCACACTACTACACTGTCTGAGTCAAGGACTACATGCTTTCTGGTCAGTTTTGATTACAATACTGGGTGGGGTGAATATATTTTATGACATACATMATTTTTTTGTTAACTAGTAAATAGTAGCCTACAGCAAAGTGTGTTTTAATCATTTCTAATTTGTTAACAATTTCTGCTAGTTAGTTTTTGCTACCATGTGAGGTTTGGCTTGCTTGAGCCTGCTAACTGAGGAGTGTTAATTCACCTGTTTCCATACATGTTTCATTTTAAAACATTTATCTCACAAAGGAGTTGTGTAATCTATCTGCTTAACTATTTATCTGTACATGGAGACATTTCACTGCAGCTAATGTAGAAGGAAAAGCTGTGTACATGTGCAAATACTGTGCCAAATCATATGTGAAGAACACGACAAAGATGCAGAATCATCTGGCCAAGTGCATAAAGTTCCCTCAGCCCTCACAACAAACAACCTGTGACAAAAGCCCCTKTACTTCTATTTGAGGTGAAAATGATGAATCAGACACCTTACTGATAGCGACAGCTCATGGTCCTCCTGGAATCAGAAGTTTTTTTGACTCAATGGAGGAACGTAGCCAGAGAAATGCTGATGAATGTCTTGCTCGAGCTGTGTATGCAACTGGTTCACCTCTGATGCTNATGGAGGAACGTAGCCAGAGAAATGCTGATGAATGTCTTGCTCGAGCTGTGTATGCAACTGGTTCACCTCTGATGCTCACAGGCAATGTGTATTGGAAGAGATTTCTGAATGTTCTTCGCCCAGCATACACCCCTCCAACCAAACATGCTTTATCTACTCATTTGCTGGATGTAGAGTTCAACAGAGTTCAAGTGAAGGTCTGAAGGTCAAGCAAATCATAGAGAAAGCAGACTGTATTGCAATCATCTCTGATGGGTGGTCGAATGTTCGTGGACAAGGAATAATTAACTACATCATCTCCACCCCTCAACCAGTATTCTACAAGAGCACAGACACCAGGAACAACAGACACACCGGTCTCTACATCGCAGATGAGCTGAAGGCAGTCATCAATGACCTTGGACCACAGAAGGCATTTTCACTGGAGACAGACAATGCTGTGAACATGAAGGCTGCTTGGTCTAAAGTGGAGGAGTCCTACCCTCACATCACACCCATTGGCTGTGCTGCTCATACATTGAATCTGCTCCTCAAGGACATCYTGGCACTGGAAACAATGCATACACTCTACAAGAGAGCCAGGGAAATGGTTAGGTATGTGAAGGGTCATCAAGTTATAGCAGCAATCTACCTCACCAAGCAAAGAGAGAAGAATAAGAGCACCACATTGAAGCTGCCCAGCAACACCCGTTGGGGTGGTGTCATCATGTTTGACAGTCTCCTGGAGGGGAAGGAGTCGCCAAGAAATGGCCATATCACGGTCTGCCAATATGGACAGCCCCATCGGGAGGATCCTCCTGGATGATGTATTTTGGGAGAGAGTGGTAAGCAGCCTGAAACTSCTGAAACCTAAAGCAGTAGCCATTGCACGGATTGAGGGAGACAATGCCATCCTGTCTGATGTTCAGACTCTGCTGGCAGATGTAAGAGAAGAAATCCGTACTGCCCTGCCCACTTCACTGTTGCTCCAAGCAGAGGAAACTGCAGTTCTGAAATGCATCAAAAAGTGTGAAGACTTCTGCCTGAAGCCCATACATGCCACAGCGTACATATTGGACCCAAAGTATGCTGGCAAGAGCATCCATGTCTGGAGATCAACAAGGCCTATGGTGTCATCACTACCGTGTCTCGCCACCTTGGCTTGGATGAGGGCAAGGTTCTTGGCAGTCTGGGGAAGTACACTTCCAAGCAAGGGCTTTGGGATGGAGATGCAATATGGTAGTCGTGCCAACATATCTCATCAGCCACCTGATGGAAGATGCTTTGTGGATCTGAGGCTTTCCCCTGTTGTCTCCATCATCCTCCAAATCCCACCAACATCAGCGCCTCAGAGCGCAACTGGTCCTTGTTTGGGAACACACACACCAAAGCACACAACAGGCTGACCAATACAAGGGTTGAAAAATTGGTGGCCATCCAGGCAAATTTGAGGCTATTTGAGCTGACAACGAGCCATCCTCAACAAGGTTGGACAGTGACAGTGAAGATGAGGCCTCAGAGTCTGATGTTTAAGAAGTGGACATTGAGGGTCCAGGGAGAACACGTGGACGCCTGCGAGGAAGACAACCAAAGCTTTAGTTTCTAGACTATCATTTTAGTTATGTTATGTTGATAACGTTTTTGGGAGATGCGATGGATCATTATTTTGTTGTTCAGTGAAATCATCCCATGTGAAGAGTCAACTCATTTAATTAAAGTTCAATTCGTAACTAAATTGTTGTTTTTTCTATTGGAAGGATTTCATAATTTGCAATTATGTCTACTTATGATAAGGTTTATGTTTCGTCTCCATATGATATGGTAAATATATCCAATGCAAAAAACATCTACATTTAATGGTATTAATGTTCATTTGCATATATTCCCGTTTCCAACTACATAGTCATTTACAACATTAACAATGTCTACCCCTGTATTTCTAATCAATTTGATGTTATTTTAATGGACAAAAATGTTGATTTTCTTTAAAAACAAGGACAATTCTAAGTGACCCCAAACTTTTGAATGGTGTGTATGTTATGGTTCACTCTGTTTTCCTTATCTCCACTGTGCACACCACATTCATGTATAAGTCAGTCTGGGCCATGCAATATCATGTATAAGTTAGTCTGGGCCACGCAATATTCATTTATAAGTCTGTCTGGGCCACGCAATATTCATTTATAAGTCTGTCTGGGCCATGCAATATTCATGTATAAGTCTGTCTGGGCCACGCAATATTCATTTATAAGTCTGTCTGGGCCACGCAATATTCATTTATAAGTTAGTCTGGGCCATGCAATATTCATGTATAAGTCTGTCTGGGCCATGCAATATTCATTTATAGTTAGTCTGGGCCACGCAATATTCATTTATAAGTCAGTCTGGGCCATGCAATATTCATGTATAAGTCAGTCTGGGCCATGCAATATTCATGTATAAGTATGTCTGGGCCACGCAATATTATTTATAAGTCTGTCTGGGCCACGCAATATTCATGTATAAGTCTGTCTGGGCCATGCAATATTCATTTATAAGTCTGTCTGGGCCACGCAATATTCATGTATAAGTCTGTCTGGGCCACGCAATATTCATGTATAAGTCTGTCTGGGCCCGCAAATTCATTTATAAGTCTGTCTGGGCCATGCAATATTCATGTATAAGTCTGTCTGGGCCATGCAATATCATTTATAAGTCAGTCTGGCCTTGCCCAGAAATTATACTTTCTGTCTCCTGCCAATGCTTTAAACTTTAGTTTTAAACTTTAGTGAGAGCAACTCAGACACGGGTCCATGTGTTCAAATCAAATTAAAGTTTATTTGTCACGTGCGCCGAATACAATGCTTACTGACAGGCTCTAACCAATAGTACAAAAAAGGTATTAGGTGAACAATATGTAAGTAAAGAAATAAAACAACAGTAAAAAGACAGGCTATATACAGTAGCAAGGCTATAAAAGTAGCGAGTCTACATACAGACACCGGTTAGTCAGGCTGATTGAGGTAGTATGTACATGTAGATATGGTTAAAGTGACTATGCATATATGATGAACAGAGAGTAGCAGTAGCGTAAAAGAGGGGTTGGCGGGTGGTCGGTGGGACACATTGCAGATAGCCCGGTTAGCCAATGTGTGGGAGCACTGGTTGGTCAGCCCAATTGAGGTAGTATGTACATGAATGTATAGTTAAAGTGACTATGCATGAATGATAAACAGAGAGTAGCAGCAGTGTAAAAAGAGGGGTTGGGAGGGGGCACACAATGCAAATAGTCCGGGTAGCCATTTGATTACCTGTTCAGGAGTATTAMGGCTTGGGGGTAAAAACTGTTGAGAAGCCTTTTTGTCCAAGACTTGGCACTCCGGTACCGCTTGCCATGCGGTAGTAGAGAGAACATTGGTGAGCCTGGTGCGGTATTTGTTTTTAATTAAGTTTGTTGTGGAGAAGGCTGATTCACAGCTGTATGTGGAGCCAAACATGGTCAGGATGTAAAGTGCCAGTTTCTTGAACAGGGACATCAGCTGCAGGCACTATATTTCCCCAGAAAGTGACAGGGGCACAATCACCATCCTGCTCCTTCAAATACACATTTTCTTACAGCTCAATCAACTCCATTTGCAGTGATGCAACATCTACCCATCTGAAGATCTGTTTTACTTCTTCTGACAACTTGTCACATTTGTGACGAGGAAGAGGTTCTGGATGAGCAGCACCAGTTCTCTTCCAACAGTGAAGTCATCAAAGCGAGCCTTGTTCCTAAAACTCAAACTGAGTTGCCTTGTCACACTTTTGCTCTGTTAAGAAAGCTTTGATTTCCTCCTGAAAGGCCAGAAAGCGTTCCAAAACCCTGCATTTGCTGAGCTTTCTGACATTGTTGTGCATTAGTAAGTCATCAAAACTAGCATTGGCCTTTGTCAGAATGCCTCGTAGCAGYTGAAGTTGATCAGTTTCATCATTGTTATCATGACCTCAGAATACTCGTTTCCCATACTGGCACATAGGACAGACTGATGGATGATGCAGTGATATGATGTCAGGTCAGGGTGGTACTCTTTCAAACATGCTACCAGTCCCCTCCCTCTTCCTATCATGGCTGGAGCTCCATCTGTGATGATGAAGACCTCTGACTTCAGACCTCTGACTTCAGATCTCACCCCCTGCTTTGTCAGCATCCCTTTGATGACCTCATGGATATCCTCTCCCCGTGTGTGTGTGTGCTTCTAGATTTGTTAAACCCAACAGCTCCTCACAGATTTCTTTCTTTGTTTCATTATAAAATCTGACAAACACCAGAAGCTGGGCATTATCAGTGTTCTGTTGATTTATCCACAGATAATGAAATACATGGTACATTCTGAATGGCCTCATCAAGTTGTGAAGTTAAAGCTACAGCTAATATTTCAGTTCTCCTCGTTGCTGTGGAATGTGACAGTGGGATCTGTTTGATCTTTTCCCTGAGCTCATCTTTTTGTTGACCTTCAAGCAAGGTGTCAGCAACTTCACACATGGATTATTTTACTATTTCAGTGTCTGAAAATGTTTTCCCAAAACCCAAGCTATCCTCAGTGAACACTCCATTGCATGTTGTTGGGCTATCAGGGAATTGACACGGACTTTGGTGGACCTCTCATATTGGGATTTGAGTTGGTTAATCTTGTTTGTTCTCACCTCCGTGTTCAGGGGATACGTGCGATCTAATTTACTATGCCTGGTGTCGTCATGGCGTTTAACATTGGCACTTTTCACGAGAGCTACGGACTCACTGCATATCAGGCACATTGGTTTTGTGCTAGTTGCGGGGAGAATTAATAAATACTGTCCCGTTTTCAGAGTCAACTTTTCTTTTTTTTAAACAAGCCATATTAACAAAGATACTGGCAACTAAACTCCTTCAATCTGTGATATTTACAGTTGAACCGTGGTCAAATCTTTCTGATTCTTTCTGCCTGCTTGTCCCAAGGTTCCACAGAGGATATTTTGAATAATGTGATTGGGTAAGACGCGGCCTCTTCTGTTTGCAAATAACCACGCGATTGGATTAGGCGGAGCACTAGTAGTGGTGGCCGTTGCTTCGAGAGAGAGCGAGAAAGAGAGGTTGCTGAGTTGTTCTTTTTTGAAGCTGTCTAAAAAATAATGTATTGACTTTTATATAACAAAATGCGATGTTGTCCGATTGACKCTTCTCTGCGTCCGGACCAGGACCGCGGTCCACCAGTTGAGTTTGGCTACTGTAGTCTGACATGATTTCCACATAACACAATAATTTGGATAGCCATGCTAGCTTCGCCCTCGTGTGGGTGCTAGCAAGCAGGCTAGATAGTGATAGGTATGAACAGCCAATCCAGTAGGGGCTGGAAGTTAAAGTGACCTTAGATTGGTCAATAGTGTCGCAGAGCAGCCTATTTGCATAAAGTTCACCTTTCCCCAACTTTGGTCCCGCATTGTTCACCATCCCTCGCCCACATCGCGCAACGGTCCCCTGGCTACTTCCCTTCCCTCCATTGACAATGAATGGCTTCCAAAGTTTCATCGCTCCCTGTCAAAATCCACTGTGCGGAGTGGATTCAAGATCACTCTATTGAAATTTAAAGGCAATGTTCCCTCATTCACGGCGACTTCATTCACGGTAAACGCTGCAGCATATGTCGGCTCAATCGGAAATTACGATACTTCTTGGATATGGATGGAATTCAGCCCTGAGGCTTGTGTAAGTATACTTTACTACAACACAATAACCACAAACTTCACTTTGCATCTAACAATAACCATGTTTCCATCCATCATTTGTATGCGAGTCATACCATATAAAAAACATGACAGCCGTGACGGAAACAGGAATGTTGGGTGTAATTTTATAAATGCAGACAGAATTTGTTTGTTTGACATGATGAGATCTTTTTGTGTCTGTGAAATTAACTATGTGGAAATAGAGGTGAAAATTCCTTTTTGCACAAATATTGAAGTAAAGGTAGTCACGTGATGATATGGCGTGTGGTCTCCAACTAGACTTTGGAAACCATGCAGTTTATTAGGCTACAGATGAAATAATGAACTTCACAGGGTGGTGAAAGTGCACAGTGATCTTAATGCTCCTTCCCAATAAATATGGAGGCTCTTAATCAATRAAATGTATTTATAAAGCCTGTTTTACATCAGCAGATGTAACAAAGTGCTCTACAGAAACTCAGCATAAAACCCCAAACAGCAAGCAATGCAGATGTAGATGCACGGTGGCTAGGAAAAGCATCGATCATCATGTCACAAAAATGACTGCTGTTTGACAATCTTATCATATAGACCAGGGGTTCCCACAACCCCTTGTGCCCCACAGTTTGGGAGCGCTGATGTAGACTATACCGGCGCAGGCTACCTGCACTGTATCTGCCAGCTGTTGGCTAAAGCACATGTGCCAAGAACAGAGTAGCACATTTGCTATTTAATGCAATAATTTTTGTGACAAAACTGTCGMTAGAGTTGAAAATGCGATGGAAACACATTGAACTTAAAATGTTTATTCAGTACATGAAAACGTTTGCGAAATCACACACTGATTTTTATTTGCAACAAGTCCGTTTGGTGGAAACACACCACTAGTGGGACAATTTGCATATTTCCTTCATGCGGATTCTAGAATATTCATGAAAATCTGTCGCCAATTGGATGGAAACCTAGCAGTGTGGCCCTAAAATATGATTAGAGCTCATTCAATCACTGGTGGGAACCAATGATAGGCCTCTACATCATTGAAATTAGTTAGATTTCAGATTTTCATGTGAATATTGACAAATGTTCGCATTTTCTCTKTCAATTTGACTTGTTGCGGATAAAAGGCTGTGCATGATGATGTAGTTTACATAATTACATTTGCGGTTCAATTCCCATGTACCAAATAAAAAAATATATATACAAGTTGGTTTCCATTCCATTTTCACCTCTACTGATGGTTTTGTCACAAAATACTGTAGGCCTATATTGCATTTATATAGCTAATGTGCCCATTATGGTTATGGCATGTGCTCTAGCCAACAGCTGGCAGATACAGTGAAGGTAGACTGGCCTACATGATGAGGTGATTATGGACAAAAGAGAGATGATTTGTATTTGTCAAATGGCAGCCAAGCATCGATCATCATGTAATTTTCATTAGCTCACTGTTAACATGATATATAGATCTACAAGTTCGTCCTGTTTGATTTCCTACAAATAATTATCCTGTTACAGCAGTGGTTATTAATTTAAAAATATATATATATTTCACCTTTATTTAACCAGGTAGGCTAGTTGAGAACAAGTTCTCATTTACAACTGCGACCTGGCCAAGATAAAGCAAAGCAGTTCGACACATACAACAACACAGAGTTACACATGGAGTAAACAAACATACAGTCAATAATACAGTAGAAAAATAAGTCTATATACAGTGTGTGCAAATGAGGTAAGATAAGGGAGGAAAGGCAATAAATAGGCCATAGTGGCGAAGTAATTACAATATAGCAATTAAACGCTGGAGTGATAGATGTGCAGAAGATGAATGTGCAAGTAGAGATACTGGGGTGCGAAGGAGCAAAATAAATAAATACAGTATGGGGATGAGGTAGTTGGATGGGCTATTTACAGATGGGCTATATACAGGTGCAGTGATCTGTACGTGTGAATTCACATACAGATCTAATTTTCAATAGATTCCAGTTCAAATGACATATACACTGTGTACAAAACATTAGGAACATCTTCCTAATATTGAGTTTCACCTCCTTTTGCCCCCCAGAACAGCCTCAATTCATCAGGGCATGGACTCTACAAGGTGTCAAGCATTCCACAGGGATGCTGGCCCATGTTGACTCCAATGCTTCCCACAGTTGTGTCAAATTGGCTAGTTGCCCTTTGGGTGGTGGACCATTCTTGATACACACAGGAAACTATTGATCTTGAAAAACTCAGCAGCYTTGCTGTTCTTGACACACATTCGTCGGGGCATGGAGTCTACAAGGTGTCAAGCATTTCACAGGGATGCGGGCCCATGTAGACGCCAATGCTTCCCACAGTTGTGTCAAATAATATCTATAGTTGACTTCTGGAAAAACTCAAAAGGAGGTAAAAACAAGTGGAAAGACGAACTGCTAATATGGGATCCACCAAAAGGGCAACACAGAGTTTACGAACACCACCTTTGGGTGGTGGACCACTCAATACATATGGGAAACTGTTGAGTGTGGAAAAACCAGCAGTGTTGCAGTTCTTGACACACCTACTACCATATCCCGTTCAAAGGCACTTAAATATGTTGTCTTGCTCATTCACCCTATGAATGGCACACATACACAATCCATGTCTCAATTGTCTCAAGGCTTAAAAATCCTTGTTTAAGCTGTCACATTGCCTTCATCTACACTGATTTAAGTGGATTAAACAAGTGGCATCAATAAGGGATCATAGCTTTCACCTGGATTCACCTGGTCAGTATGTCATGGAACGAGCAGGTGTTCTTATGTTTTGTACACAGTGTACATCTAAAACCATATGAAATCAAACCAAATGTATTTATAAAACTCTTTTTTTTATTATTATTATTTTTTTACAAAGTGCTTATACAAAATTCAGCCTAAAACCCAAATAGCAAGCAATGCAGATGTGGCTCGCAAAAACTCCATAGAAAGGCAGAAACCTGTGTGTAATCTTCATAGGGCTAACCCTCCTGAATGGGAATGCAAAAACTTTTCTTCTTTTTTCTTTTACATGTAATCACTGATATTGCACTTTTACGACGGTCCCTAAACCACCTGAGCGCCAGAAAACAGAATATTGCCTTCTGTTCGACCCTGTTAAGGGAAGAGTTCAACTATCGGTAAAAACAAAAGGTGTATTTTGCTCTCTACCGTCATCTGATTCTACATATCACCCTAGGACGTTCCGTCGGACAGCTATTGACGAGCGAACTCTGAATATCTAAAGTAGCCTAAAAAGTAATTTACTGCGGTGATAGATTTTGGTTGGAGTAACTCTCTCGCTTTATTACCTTGTCGCGCAGGTGAAAAACTGTTGTAGGAAGCATTTGAGAAACGAAACTATGCCGCGTCTTTTTTGTGGGTAATTCAATTTAAAAAAATAAAAAWAAAAATGTGAACTCTTCCTCTTTATGGAATATAACCTTTCGGACGAAAACTCGGTGGAGAACCGCGATCACCCTTCGGATGCGGTGAGTAAGACATCGCCTGAACACATGGAAACGCTAAAACAGCCAAATTAATAAACCCAGGTGTAACTTATTTTAAAGTATCAATTACAGATGGAACGAAAGTTGATTAGATATGTGTTTTGGAAGTAGCACCTTGACAATTGTATTTTTTTTGTTCTTGACAAAAGGCTGTAGATGGACTGAAAAGGTCGTCGTCCATTTCAACCAGTTGTTCTGCGTCCCAGCATATGACAGTAGTAACCTTTCATTGTATGAAGTAGGCCCGGCCCTGCTTTCATCAAACATCTGATCAGAACATTGTTTTAGTCACCCCCCCCATTACATTCACTTTATGACACATTTGTTTAAATTTTGGCCTACGTTGAATGGACACCGTCTTCATCCTGGCTTCCATATGGCCTTTGTTGACTTTCTTTGAAAGTACGTTTTGAACATAGCCTACAGGCCAGAGGGGTATACTACATAGCAGGTTCAATGAGTTAGCCAGCTCACTTCAATCAACAACTAGAAATAACTCGCTTTTCTGGTTCATTAAGAAAGCTAAACTTACATATGTGTTTTTGGTTGTTTAATCAATTAAACAACCAACCCGTTTCAAGCTTATGTTTCTAAAAAATAAAAAGTTATTTAAGCAAGTTAGCTGGCTAATTCAATAATTACCCCTCGGAGACCCAGGCTGCAAATGTTTTTCCTATCACAGCAATATCACACCTGAATCAATTTCTCACCTAATCGCCAAGCCTTGGATTTAGTTTAATCAAGTGTGTTAATGCTGGGCTAGAACAGAAACGTGCACCAGTGTGAGCAGTTTTTGTATTTAAACTGCTTGTGTTTCATTGATTTTAAAACTAATTTGAGCCCTATAGAACCAGTTGGGTAACTGCTTGGCACTAAGGGATATGTGGTGATCGGTATTGTTGGTCGGTTTGGAAGAGGTTTAGTTTTCCATGCCATGGGCCTGCAGCAAACATTTGACATAGACAATACTACATAGATATTAAGTCTATTGATTCACGGCTACTTTGTTGTCTATTTGAAGCCACTGATTATTATGACAGGATTAAGCAATGTTTAAAATATATATAACATACATATTTCCTACATTAATGTAATGAATTGCCCTCCCCCACACTCCCCGTCCTCTTCTTTCCCAGGCCTTGGCTCTAGTGAGCCACCATGCCCAGCAGCATCACAGGGAGCCCCAGACCCTGGTCAGAGCCAGGGGGCCAGGTCGGCCTCGTCCCTGTGGAACCCAACCATCTCCTCTACCGGGGCAGCAGCACCAGCCAGGAGTCCTGCTATGAGGAGCGATGTGTGGACCCGGTGGAGGTGAGGCACCACAAGGCCCACCGCGGGGATGTGCAGAGCAAGGCGGCTGAGGAGATCATCGGCTTCATCCCCGGATCAGCAGACTCTCCTCCAGGGGATCATGGGTGTGGTCCTTGTGCCCCCTCCTCCCCAGGCAGCTGGAAGAACTGGGTGTGCAGCTTGCTGACCTGTGGACTCTACATGGTGTGTCGGAGCACCATCCTGGCCCCCAGTCCCACAGGGAGGTCCCCAGATGACGATCAGGAGAAGGTCAACCTCCGGGGTCTCCAGAGCTACCCTGGGGCCAACGACCCCCAAACCAGGAAGGAGGGCGGGGGTAGTGGCTCTGATTGGTCGGAGGACATCTACATCAGAGGAGTCAAAGTGGACATTCCCAAAATGGAGGAGGAGCCGGTGGTCATTACCAGGCCTCCGTTACACAATGAAAGAGGTGGAGGAGGGAGACGGTACAGCCCTCCATCCTACTCCTGGTATGAGGGGGATATGGGTGATCTGAGCATGGGTGACGTGGACTCTCTGATCACCCAGAAGCTTTTGGAGCTGTACTCTGAGTACCAGATCGAGGAGCTGGCCCACTGCACCTCGGACTCAGTGTTCCTGAAGAAGACCGGTGAGATCAGCCAGCTGATCAGTGACCTGGCCGAGGAGCATCAGCTTGATGAGCAGGACGCAGAAGGTCGACTGGTCAAGGGCATCATCAGGTAGCTACCATTCACTGACATTTGCTGGTAGTGTTTAACTGCCTTGATCATGGGCACAACAAGTGTGTGTGTGTGCATGCAAGCTGTTGGGAATGTGACAGCAAATCAATACATTTCCTTTTGTAAAATGGACAATAAAGTTTATACTATTTTAATCCGTTCTATCCATTCAGGATCAGCACTAGGAAGAGCAAGAAGAGACCTCCGTACCAAAGGTCACAGAGGAGAACCTCCGACAGCGGAAACGAAACCATGAGCAACTACCAAACATCAACCATCGGCAATAACAGTAAGCAACACCTCTACTGATAAACAACCGCTTTTCCCCTATTTTACGTACTTGTTGAAGGAATACTTCATGGGCTGTCATTTGTTATTCCACTGTTAGTTGACTGTCACTCTGTTTTACCTCAAAGATGATTACGATATCCAGATATCCAAGGAGACAGATTCTGATATGAACGCTAGGAACATGAGGATGAACAGTGGAGCAGGTAAGAGACTTTCCGTGGGTACTGTATGTTGTGTGTCCTGCACAGTGTTATTGTAGTCCTCATTAAGAGCTTGTTATGATAGGGTTAGAGTCCTTCAATACACACTTTTTTTTACTGAAATCACAGTGTGTCCCCTGTGTTCATTTAGCAGTGGCACATTGCTGCAGGGGTTTTCAACTCTTAAGCTACGAGGTCCGGAGCCTGCTGGCTTTCTGTTCTACTTGATCATTAATTGCACCCACCTGGAGTCCCAGGACTAAATCAGTCTCTGATTAGAGAGGAACTATGAGTGGAACTGACTTCGAGGTTCAGTTTGAGGGATGAAGATTATTTGTTCTTGACGATGATGGTCTTGAACCAATTATGTATATATGACTAAACCTGTGGACTTCAAACTGCATTTTGCACACTTTTTTGTTGTTGTAAGTTTACGTTAGCGATCTTGATGTCGAGGTACTCCTGATTGAGTTTTTATGTCATTTGTATTTTTGTGTGAACTATGAAGCCAAAGACACATTTCCACATTGCGTGGACAATGAAGATGGTCTGTTCTATTATGTTCTGCATCTCATGCCTTCTTTATCATATTTTGATTTAAGCAGAAAGTTCTGAACGTCAGATGTCTGTGTTTGGCATGCCCKTGCCCGGGACCTCAGTCAGAACATGATGATCCATCTTCAACACTACTGATATCATGGAGCTACTCACCAGTCTCCAGCTGAAGAGGTTGGGAGCCATACAGATACACATATTATATGTTCTATTTAATTCTATGTTGGAAACTTTAAGGAGCCTGAGAATTGCACTATGTTAAATGAAGTGGGAGGAGTATAATGCGTATGCAAACTCCTCTGAAGACCATTGACTTTACTTTGAAGGCGATATTATGAATCGTGTCATCTGTATTTTGAAGGATTATAATGTAATCAGGGTAGTGAATGTATCTTTGATTCTGGCATATTGTGCCCTTGTTTGGGGGTTGGCCTGTCTCATAGAAAAGCCGCTGTAGACTTACTTACCAAACCCTTCCAGCAGCTCCCCCTGTTTTGTTGTCCGTTTCTCTTATTGCCCTCCAATTACATCAGTGGTGGTGTGTGTTCCGTTACCCTTGAAAAACAACTAGCTATTTTGATATGAAACTCGACTCTCCACTGCTGCCGGACCTCTTTCTGCATTATCACTTCAACCCACAACACTGACACGAGAATCAGTTTCAAGGTAGTGTACTCACATCCAGGGACTTGCAGGGTAAAGTAAACTGACTCGAGGAAGATAGATAACTGCACACTTGATTGGTCAACGGTTTTATAGTGCAACATGTAGACACCATGAACTAACCTGGAATGTACTGGGGGCCAAAAAAACACTTGGAACGGATGAAGAGGGAACACCTCAAAGACAATGAATGTTATTGACGTATTGGTGACTTTGAAATACAATTGTAGATGTGCTTTTTGATGCCAAGAGAATATCATAGTCCTGTACCTAACTAGGTAATATTTTACTTGACACCCAGTGTCATAAAATGTTATGACATGGTCTTAACCATGTCATATGTCACAACACTTGATATATCCGGTCATAATATGGTCATTACACTGTCATGACCCATATATTTACACCTGTTGTGACATATATTGTGTTATTTTATGGCTGGTTATGGAATCAAAACTCACATTTATTCAAAATAGTTTTTTCCCCCGGAAGTGTCCTTTCGTTTTTAAAGATTGTTTCTTAAATCCTTTGTTGTTCTAATGAATTCTTTACAGTCATGTTTTTGTTATATTTTAAGTAACTTGTAGAAAATACTKTTTTTGACACTGTCATGAAGCATTATGACCATCATCCTATAAGTCACCTATCGCGTACATGCTGTTATATACGTCATCAGTCAAAAAGAGAGTCTTGTCCTGCTCCTGAAATCTGCATCTGCGTTCATCCCAGTCATCAGCAACGGAGCGTTGGGGTAGGTGCATGCCTGACATCAATGTGTGTGCAATTACAGTGATCATTTCATGTGGTCAATTTCACACACAAATATAGAACATGTCAACAGTGTAATTGTGTAATGGAATGTTTTGCCTTGTGTGGTAGGTTTTGACACTCTTATGTAGGTGTCATAACCAGCCATAAAATAACGCAAWATGTGTCACATGTCAAAATATGTGTCATGACAGGGATATGACCGTATTATAAAAGGTTATGACATATTAAAACATGGTTATGACCATGTCATAACGTGTTATGACGCTGGGTGTCAAGTGAAGTGTTACCCATGACGGTAATCCTAATATGTTTGTATTGCTTTAAAATTGGTTAGGGTCCAAAATCTCTCACGAGCATGTGGCCTGGTTAATGATTAACATGATCTCATTGTAGACGCCAATGACTATATACTTGAAATTAAATTGTATAATGTGTGCATTTCTGTGATTTATATAAAACTATTTTAAAAAAGGGATGCACAAGCATAAATTAAGTTGTAAAGGCATTGATGCCATGCTATTCTTGCGCATTTTGTCTTCTGTTTTATTGTGGCTGGTATAATGTTCCTCTCTATGGGGAAAATTCTTACTTCCACTTAAGTCTCATTTTAGTTATGTACAATGAGACTATGTGGAAGTTAGGATCCGCCTCTCTAAGAATGTCTAAATTAATGACTTGTTAATAAAAAAAATCTTTCAGGCAAGAATGTCAACCTGTGACTAGCGCACCACTAGAAGAGGCCCAGTCATATGTTTTGTGTGTGTTGTTGACATTTAATTTCTGTGTTTTCATTCTTTCTAAATAGCCTTTTCCCGTCGCCTTACTGGACYTGAATCAGCCAGTTACTCACACACAGTACTCTTCCAATCTATCTACAACTCACTTCTATTGTGTTGATGTATTGAAATGGAAGAATCTCTGACAACATGCAGACTGCGAAGCAATGAGGGTTCTGTGATGTGAAATGTTTAGATGGTTGCGAATTGAAATTAAAGATRGATTCTACTATGGATAGCAAGCATATATTTTATTCTACTTTTAAAAAAATGTCTGGGTGTTCTGTAATGTAATGTTTTGCCCTGTTGAACAGGCCCAAATGTACACAGATATCTTTGGCAGGTGCACAGTACCAGTACCAGGGTGTTCACTTGTGCCCCCTAGGGACAACTTTTATCTTTGGCAAGGACAAAATAATACAGACCACCGAATGACTGTAAAACAGGTCATTCTGGTCCTGGGCATAGACAGGAAATTGATAAGAGGTAGGTTTACAGGAAATATGAGTGTTGACACATTGTTGGAGTATTAATACACAGTCTAAAGCTGCATTTTGCTAGCCTTCCTTATCATGCATTGGTGAGTTTCCCAGGTCACGTCACTCAAGGGATTTTTGCTACTTTCCATTCCATACCCTGTACAGTGTACAGCACAACAGATACTTGTAGTTACAGGTAGAATACCACAGGTAGGAGCCAGAGTACATATCATGCTAAGAGCCAGTACAATATTACAGGGTTATTCGATCAATAGAAAATACCGTTGCACTCACTTCATTTATTTTATCACACCACTGATAAATTGTCAGATACATGCCAAAAGTAAATGATAGAACAATGACTAAATGTGTGTATAGAAGAGAGGATAAACAAACATTTAGTTTATGAAACTTTTATTGCCTGGTTGCATTCTTCACGTTCATATTTGTCATAGTAGAAAATACCCTAAAATATAATTCAAACACATACACCATACACACACACTTTCAGCTTTATTCTTGTCTAATGAACAGCATCTCACTTAACAAACCAAACAGATCCGCCTGACCAATAACAGGTCTGAAGAACACTTCTGTGATGAGTGATTGGCTGACAGTCTGTAAGTCAGAGGTCGATAGTAGGATGCAGCTGAATCGACCCAAGTCTCCTGGGTGAAGGGTCAGCACAACCTCCTGTAGAGCTCTCTGGGCCTCCTGTTGGAGACTGTTGATGAGTACAGTGGTGCTTAGTCCTTGGATATCTGTTAAGAGGAAGTGAGGGAAATGTCAAATCAATTGTATTCCAGCATCAGTAGTTCAACACTGACAGGAGAAAGAGGGAAGCTGTTTGCCGTATTTGTCATGTTAGATGATTAAATAATCATCGATTTATGGCATTGATTGCTTCAAATATTTACATCAAATGAAATGAATACAATGTCAGTTTAAGTAGATTTGGAGTTTCACATTACATCATGGCATGCTGAGAAGAAGTAGAAGAAGATCTTTACRTGGATTGAACAGCATAGCTCCCTTCAGATAGGCATATTCCTTTGGGCTGAGATCCAGAGTCCACAGTCTGTTCAGACAGGATCTGAGTTTATGCACCCCAGCCAGGGTGGGCAGCAACCTCTTCCCCTCATCTTCCACCTCCTGCTCTTCCTCACTCTGTGGCCCCTGACCGTTGAGGAGGATCCTCCTCAGCATGCTAGCCTGTGGAACATCCTTCACCTCGAACACAGTCCGTTCCTGGGCCAGGCCCAGACAGAACAGGGGCACCCAGCAGTCCCTCAGCAGAGATAGCTGATCCTCCACTGGAAGCTGACTGAAGGAGGGTAAACTCTTCATGAAGCAGATGGTTTTGACCAGAACATCAGACACCATCTGACAGGTTCCCTCAGAGTTCTTCAGACACACTGCCGCTTGCAGTGACAGTTGTGAAGCATCATCTTATTGTAGTTGTACTGGTTCACCTGGTTGTTGTTGATCAGGCTGTCGTTGTTGCTGTAGTTACTGTCCGCCCGGCTCAGGATGTTGTACAGGATGGTGTGAGGCTGCTGTTGTTGCTCCCGGTAACCTGAACAGTGACAGGTGGTCTTCATCTCTTCAAGAGGAAACATCATGGAGAATTCCCCGTTGAGGATCAATAAAGTATCAATCAATCAATAGATGATAAGATGTCCCCAGTTGCTGAGGCTTTACAGAGCTATGCTACAGACGTGAGAATAGCCACATTCTCTCTTTGAAATGTTGTCCAGCAGTATGATCAGCAGCTCTGACTGTCTGACAACTCCAGTAGACTGAGTATTATTTATAGGAAGACAGGACACGCTCCTCTGATCTGTGTGTGACAAGTCAGCCTTGACCCCTCCCCCTCAAACCACACACACTCACACCTGAGAACAACAGAGTGACCCTGGACTGCTCAGCTCTCTGCGTTAGGTTCTCTCCACGTGGAGCGAGGTGATAGGGCATATTCAATACAACTGTGACATTTGGCCTGCAGGGAGGGAGAGACGTGAGGAAGCCGGRTGCACTACGAGATCAATGACATTTATCATTGATCTGACTACCAAGGACGGGGTCAATGCTCCCATACAGACTACCACCCCAACACACAGCCTTGGTTCAGTCTTCTATGTTTTGCTAGTTAAGGGGTAAATGCAAACTCAGGATCATAGGATATCAGCATTTGGTATTGACAAAGAGCAATATAATTTTAGGAAAATAATGACACAAGTAGCCTAGATCCTAATCATGTAGATAGGTATAATTTTTTTCTTATTATCAATAGCCTACTTTATTTTTGGCCTTTCATGTGTTTTTGCAAATAGGCTAGGTATCCTAGAAAAAATTTATCTTTCCACCTATGTTACTTATCACTCAACATAACACTGTGTGGCAATCACTGTGACCCTTATTTCAYTATATTTGAATAGTTTAGTCATGGCGTCAAGATACAGTATGTTATCTGGGTCAAAAAATGGAACATTGAGCTGTTGGTCATTGACACCTATCCATCAGAGATATCTCCTGCTAAATCACGATCACTGTTAATAAATGAAGGATTGAAATTAGAATGACGTTATCCAACTATCAAATGTAACATTTTCAATAGGATTTCTGAAGACAAACAAGGGTCATTGCCAATTTAGAGGTGGGGAGATTAGATATAATGGCTACACCAAAGATGTTCAGAATCAGAAAGTAATCCTTGAGCATATAAATCGTGTTTGCATGTGAAAATGTCTGTACATAAATACATTTAAATTCATTCAAATGCTAATTTATAACAGATTAACCTAAGAAAAAAGTATAATAGTGAAATGACATGAATATACGATAATTATGTCATAATGAATTACCAATACTTTTTTGCCATCAATCTAACACAAATTTCTCATCAAGAACATTCGGTTCGCCGCTGCACTCAGTTTCACACCGTCAAAACTTGAACACGCCATCTAACACGATCTAATTGGCTGTTTGGTTTGCCAATCAAAAGGTTGGACTCATCTTGCCTGGTTGTTTGCGTCAAACGTTTAATTCGCTTAGAAACAAGGCGGTGCTTGTTTCCAGGAAGTAGCACAGCAACGTGACTTCACATTGCTCCATTTTAGCTCCCTGCTAGCCTGCATTTCAAATTATATTTTAATCAAGTTCATACATTAGGACAGAAAATGGGTGATGATGAGAAGTATGACGGGATGTTGCTTGTTATGGCACAACAGCATGAAGGAGGTGTACAAGAGGTAAACCTCAGCTTGTTAGGATGCTAGCAAATTCATCATAAAACAACTGGCTAGCCGGTTAATGTACGTTAGCTATATGATGGGGATTGGAACGTGTCCGGCGTTTCCACCATGAATATGGCACCACAAACCAGTAGTTAATGTTAGTTGCGTATATTAAATATCACACCAGTAGCGTATTCGTTAACCACAGTTTAGCTAGTTAGTTGTGTTTAGGCATGCTGGTGGTGTGGCAACCTTTAGGAAGCCATAGCAAATAGGCGTGTTTAAGGCTTAGGTTGGCTATGTATCATCTCTAATGTAATGTTTATTCTCCCAARAGTTAGTAAACACGTTTTTCAGCTTCCTCCGGCGTAAAACAGACTTCTTCACGGGTGGAGAGGCAGGCGCACCAGAGAAGGTGAGTCCAGAATTGGCTACCTAACGCCTCGATCAAACCGACAGTGTCATAGCATTTTGGGACACCTTGCCTTTCAGSATTGCGTTGCAGAGGCAGTTGCAGTGCGTTTTGTGTGGTGCATATGTTTATCGACCGTATGCGTCAAACTGTATGCATAGACGGCTTGACAGAAATGGTAGCAGATGATGCTGCCTACTCTTTTGTCCAAGGCTACTATCGGTGTGATCAAGGCGTAACTGAACGAAGGTTACTTATGTAACCACAGACACACATGTACACCTGTGTCACGACTGGGGTCCGCCCCTATATATAGACCCTATGGCCACGACACACGTTCTCTACATCATTTTTGAGGTGCCTCTAGCACCGTAGAGGATTTGAGTGATCCATATAGCTCACATAACCGTGGTTACATACGTAACCTTCGTTATGTTTCACTATATTGGATCACTCCAATATATTGGTATACCCGTACCAGATTTAATCGTGGTAGACGGACCTGGCCAGCCAGCAGCGATATCGCAGGGGCCGTCAATGTGGTAGGGTGATCCCGGCACAGTCCCGGAAGGAGTGGCGATGCCCAGGACCGCTGAACCAACTGCAGTGGGAGGTGCCACATTTCCCCCGATAGTACCTAGCAAGGTGCAAGAGGAAGCCCAGCTGGCTGCAGCACAGATATCAGCGAGGGGCCCTCCTCTCAGTAGAGCCCAGGATGCAGTCACACCTCGTGTTGAATGTGCCACCACAGATCCCAGCACTGGTATGCCAGCCAGGCGGTATGCTGTCGTAATCGTGTCCACTATCCAGTGAGAGAGCCTCTGCCTTGATAGCTCAGCCCCCAGGACTCTCTCACAATAGCAGACAAAGAGCTGGTCTGTTGTTCCCACTGACGTGTCCCGCTCCACATAGGCTGCCAGTGCCCGTACAGGGCACAGCATGCCGGAGGGAGGCCCAGACCCCCCCCCCCCCACCACTGCCGGGGGGTTGTAAGCAGACAGGTTAAAAGGGATGTTCACATGCCTGTCTGACAGAACCTTCGGGAGGAATAAGGGGTTGTAGTGGAGAGATGTACTCCTCCCACCGGGGTCCATACGAGGACATACTGCACCCTGCATGACTCAGGCACAACCTCAATACTAGTGCACCAAGAGCAGAACAACCACCAGGGCAACTGGTATGTCGCGGTTGTAGCCGGTGCCCTTAAACTCTGCATGGTGTTCATTACGCCCTCTAGTCCAAACATGGACCATTGGTGCCGTTCGGTGGGGGGTCCCGGCCTCAGTCGCAGGTTCCGCCCTATAATCTCCCGGTCCGGGAGGACCATGGCAGCTATCATGGTGTCCATGGTCGGGTACTCCCGGAGGCCAAGTGACTCCGCGCCCGCAACATAACTCCATGGTCCAGTCTCTGCTGTGAGTCGGAAGCGCCACCTGGCAGAGGCCCAGCTCTCCTGCAAGGCCTCGCGGAACTCAGCGGAGATGGGGACAGATGGAGAGTCATCACTGTCCACCAGTTTGATGTGCAGTGGCTACCCGAGTGAGTAGGCTCTTCATAGCCTCTCGAGCTGCTGGGGGCGATGAAGCCCCGCTGGCGGCTTCTGACGGCCTGTCAGCCTGATAGCCCCGCTCACGGTGGTGAACAGTGCCAGCATCGTCCCCCAGGAACAGCCTATCACTGGCCAACCGGGAACAGCTGTCGTCATCAACCTCCTGACGGTCCGACTCGATACTCCTACACTCTGCAGGGGAAAGAAGAAGAAGAAAAGCAGAATGTTAAAGCAATTCACAACACACACACAGAACAAGCCAGTGGGCAAGTTGTGTAAAATAAATACAGTTTGTGGCAGCAAGAGCCACCGTACTAATGGATGCACACGGACTCGTAGAGTAACACTAACGAAACACAAGTACGACAAACCAGGGGCGGAAGATACAGATCAACCGCGCCCAGCGAGTGGAGCACTGAAGAGGAGGGGCGGCCATGTGGCCAGCTGCTCCAGGCTGCAAACAGCCAGTGAGAGAACTTCCAAGGAAYATATTACACTTACCAGTGACTTACAAAGCGAGCTTCAGGAAGTTTGTACCTCAAACCATACAGACGTCCACTGAGAAAATGGAAGTGTGTCGCGGTCATGGGGTCTATATATAGGGGCGGACCCCAGCCGTACACGGGAGTAAATCTGTAAATCCTCACCTCGGATGTATCCCTCCGCCGCGGAGTGATCCAACATAGTGAAACATAACAAAGATGCATATGTCAAAAGATGCAGAACTGCTAACCTCCCCCTTTTCCCCTCTGTCCGGTTTCAACTAGATAGCACAAAGTAAAAAATTGTCTATATCGTAAAAATTATTAAAACAAAACTGTTTTTTTGGTCTTAATTTAAGGTTAGGGTTATACTTAAGGTTAACAGTATGGTTTAGGTTAGGATAAGGTTTCAAATCAGATTTTAAGAAGAGAAATTGTAGAAATGTGAGGGGTTTATGACTTTGTGGCTGTGTTACCTAGTGACGACCCCTCTGTCCCCAGCTGGTGAAGGAGTCGTTTGCCCACCACAGTGGTCTTGCCCTGAAGGCCCACAGAGAGAAGGAGAAGAGGCAGGAGAAGGAGAAGAGAGAGAAGGCAAAGAGGGCTGCCAAGCTAGCTGAGGAAGAGGAGATAAAAAGAAAGAACGCAGACGAGCCCAAAATCAAAGAACTGACAGACGAAGAGGCAGAGAGAATTCAGTCTGAAATCGACCAGGTAAGAAAAACTGATTGTCAGTTATGAATGATTGATTGATGTACTATACACACTAGATTTAACAATGTCATTGTCTTGATGAAATTTATATGCGCTACTTTAATGTCTTTGTCTTGTCTTGGTTTCAGCAAAAGAAACAAGAGGAGAAGAAAGAGGCCACAAATGCAGTAGCTCCAGCTGAGGAGGCTGAGAAGGAAGAGAGAGAGAAGGGAGACAAGGGGGTAAGAGATTCTGTTGGGATGCCTCAGTAGATAAATGAGAGGTATAGGTGGGGTGTCCCACCTGGGAAATGAACTAGGGGAAAAACTGATGCACATAGTTTACAGCATAGGGGTATTTTATGTATGTGCAGTATGTTGAAGACAATTAATCACAGTCTTCTTCTTTTCTGCCAGACTGATTCCGATGGAGAAGAAGATGAGAAAGACAAGGACAAGATTAAACCCAACGCAGGTAACGGAGCTGACCTGGCCAACTATCGCTGGACACAGTCCCTGTCTGAAGTGGACGTGAGTTTGTTTCCCTTGTCTTCAGTGATTACCGTGCTGCTATGTTCCCTAGTGATATTAAAGTTGTCTAACTGGAGCATGATTTTGCTTTTTTTGCAATAGAGGTCTTTGTGCTGCCCCTTCGTGTAGCTAATCGTGCATAGGCAGCTCCCTCTATTTCAGAGCGGATGTTGATTATCTTTTTGTCTGCAGTCGCTAGGGATTGGTTTAGTGTTGGACAAGATGTAATCTGGGCAGACAAGGTAATCAGGCATTCTGTTGGTTCCCCTATGTCCTTGCCTCCTAGCTAGTGGTGCCTTCATTCTAACTTGGTGTTGCCCTCTATTCCGCCCCCCCAGCTGGTGGTGCCTTTTGATGTGAAGTTCCGTTTGAAAGGGAAGGATGTGGAGGTGGACATCCAGCGTGGTGTGCTGAAGGTGGGTCTGAAGGGCCATCCTCCTGTGATCGAGGGTCAGCTCTACAACCACGTCAAGGTGGAGGAGAGCTCCTGGCTCATTGAGGACAGCAAGGTGGTCACTATTCACCTGGAGAAGGTACTGCTTTTATTTCTCTTGTATTACAAGGGGTTTCATTGAGATGAAACATCTATTTCACTCTGAAACCTTTTCAGTCACTAAATCATGCCTTGCGTCTGTTTCAGATCAACAAGATGGAGTGGTGGAATAAGATAGTGACCACGGATCCAGAACTCAACACGAAGAAGATCTGTCCGGAGAACTCGAAGGTAACCAACGCCAAGCTACTGATGCAAGGCTCACTGTATATTGCAAGAGAACATGTGATTAGTCTCCTATATTTAAAGTAAAAGGGTAATGCATCTCCCACTTATTAAAACTCTTTCCCTCACCTCTCTATCGCTCACCCTCCATCTCTCTCCTCTCTATCGCTCACCCTCTCTCTCTCCTCTTCCATTTCTCTCCTCTTTCCCCCCTTTTTCTCTCGCTCTCTCCTCTTCCATCTCTCTCTGTGATCCTGCGGTCTCAGCTGTCAGATCTGGATGGGGAGACCCGTGGTATGGTGGAGAAGATGATGTATGATCAGAGACAGAAGTCCATGGGTCTACCCACCTCCGAAGAGCAGAAGAAACAAGACATCCTCAAAAAGTAGCTTTCAGCACATTGCTTATAGCACCATCATATAGCATGCCTGTTATGATAACGTTTAAGTAGTGCAATACTTTTCTTCACATATACAGTGTAAAGTTTGAACCATGTGAAGACATCCCTGGGACTTAACTACTGACACAGAGCTGACTAGTTTACCTACTGACAGGAAATGTTCTCTTTTCTGTTAACTTTCTCACAGGTAAAGGTACAATAGGGGGGCATATTTGTCCTGTTTCACACATGTACAAGTGTGTGTGGTGTGAAATGGAAATGAGGTTTTTGCATATCCCATTCCCCTGGGACACCTGCGGATAATGGGGTCACAGCCAGGGATCAGCCATTATTGACAGTGACCCTGGAGCACTAAGGGTTAAGGGCCTTGCTCAAGGACAGATTGTAGTCGGCTCAGGGATTTGATCTAGCAACCTTTCGGTTACTGGCCCAATGCTCAAACCACTAGGCGCCCACTTGGTGCTTTGCTTTTTATTGTCTAACATGTTCTAGTAGCTACTGTATAGTTTAACATCGCCATAAAAAGGAGGTAAAATGTGAATTTGAATTCTGTCAAGGTCAGGTTACATAATCACTGCAGCCATAAACGGATAGTGAGACGTCTGTACCAGCTTCCGTACGGAGTCGGGGACCAGAGCTGACCTCGTTGTTGCTCCTCTACCGTCATAATACCCGAGGTGTCTGGGGAGGAAACATGTCTCCCATTACACTGCTTTTTTARGAGTCGTGTCCCAAGGTGTTTGTGGGAAAATAATGTCTCCAACTGTGTTATATGAGCAGGTGGATTGCACAGTTTGTGCCCTGTTGTTTTTATTGAAGAACAAAGTTATATTCAGTTTACATGCTACATAGTCTTGTGAATATGCTCCATATTCTAAACATGACCAGACAATGACAATGTCCTTTCCTAGCAACGTGACTTGGGCAATTTGAGGTGCATTTAGTGATGGTTGGCAAATATTTAGTCTCTGTATGATTCGCTAGACTAGTATAAGTATTAGGACGATTACACTGCGATGAGGGGTCTGTACGGGATAGAGGGAAGGAGCTGTAGCCGTTGGAGATGGATGTAAAGGTCTCATATCACGGTGGAGGTTAAAGCCCTTCTAGTCCCAGTCACGAGCAAGGCCAGCGTTACGTTTCCCTGTGGCTTACTGGAAACCCTGATCTAGGGAAGGAGCCGTCGGAGACGATGTGGAGGACAGTCTCTTATCAGAGTTCAGGTTATTAAAACCCCTTCTACTTCCTGTCCTGGTCATGACAAGGCCAATGGTAGGTTAGCCGTGGTTGTCCACTTGTGTCTGGTTATATGCGTGTCATTCTGCATCGCCTCACACTTCCTCTAGTTTATGAAAGTGTCCTATTCAAAAGATCTGGTATGGTTACTACGGTTAGACTTTACTGTATGTTCGTTACTGTTTGACAATATAGCAGACATTCAAGTCCTTTAGAAATGGCTGTCAGTCTGATATGGTTACTTTAGGTGTGGACGATAATAGCCAAAAGAATTTAGATCTGCATTTTCCCGATGCGGAGGTGAGAACCAAGATATAGGTCAATATTGCAAATAAAATATTGGCTATTGGTGTCACCCCTAATGTCCACATCGGTGCATCTCTATCCGCCGTCACTGCTGCTCCCAGCCTCGCTTCCTCCACTGTCCCCTTACTGAGCTCAACGCTGGGATGACTTTATCCTGTCTAGTCTGATTTACACATGGCTAGTATGCTGTCTTTAAGCTAGATGCAGTTAAATAGTCTTGCAAACTCCTATTGTCATTTACCAGTTCCTTGTAGACTGGGACCAGGCTACTCTTTCACTGTTCCGACTGCATGATGTGACCCCCATCATTGTGTTCCAGGTTCATGACGCAGCACCCGGAGATGGACTTCTCTAAAGCCAAATTCAGCTGAGAGACGTCGCTGTCGTTCCCCAGCCAACCCTCCATACCCCTCTGCTCTCTTACTCTGCCCAGGAAAACAAAACAACCACTATGAATCCTTATCAAAAGCAACCTCCGGCGCRGATGTTACAGTTGAATCCCCCTATCTTACTCTCTTTGTCTATATCACCATCTCTCTTTCTCCCCTTTTCTGTCGTCATGGGATGCTGGCTTCTTGTCAGTCTCATTCCTGTGACAGAAACTTGATGACTGTAGTAACATCTATGTTCTGTTCCATGTGAGAGTGTTCTGAGTGTTTAAAGAAATGTTTGGAGCCTTTTTGTTTTATAACTTGATTCAAACCACCTTCATTTTTATTTAACCAGGCAAGTAATTTAAGAATAAATTCTTATTTACAATGACGGCCAAACCCGGACGATGCTCTGCCAATTGTGCGACGCCCTATGGGACTCCCAATCACAGCCGGATGGGATGCAGCCTGCAGCCTCTTGCACTGAGACACAGTGTTTTAGGCCACTGCGCCACTCGGGAGCCTGAGTGAAATATGGCATCATCAGGACTTTACTGCAAGAGAAAAATTACTACTGAAATACCATGTGAGATTAACTATCATGCAGATTAGGCATTTATACTGAACAAGAATATAAACGCAACATGTAAAGTGTTGGTCCCATGTTTCATGAGCTGAAATAAAAGATCCCAGAAATGTTCCATACGCACAAAAAGTTTCTTTCTCTCCCAAGTTTGTGTACAAATTCATTTACATCCCTGTTAGTGAGCATTTCTCCTTTGCCAAGATCCTTCCACTTGACAGGTGTGGCATATCAAGAAGTTAATTAAACAGCATGATCATTACACAGGTGAACCTTGTGCTCGGGACATAAGACCATTCTAAAATGTGCAGTTTTGTCACACTTTGAGGGAGTGTTCAATTGGCATGCAGAGCTGTTGCCAGAGAGTTGAATGTTCATTTCTCTACCATAAGCATCGAACGTTGTTTTAGAGAATTTGGTAGTATGTCCAAACGACCTCACAACCGCAGACCACGTGTAACCACGCCAGCCCAGGACCTCTACAACCGGCTTCTTCACTTGCGGGATCGTCAGAGACCAGCCACCTGGACAGCTGATTAAGTATTTATATCTGTAATAAAGCCCTTTTGTGGGGAAAAACTCATTCTGGCCCTGGCTCCACAGTGGATGGGCTGGGCTCCTAAGTGGGTGGGCCTATGCCCTCCCAGGCCCACCAATGGCTGTGGCCCTTCCCAGTCATGTGAAATCCATAGATTAGGGCCTAATGAATTTATTACAATTGACTGATTTGCTTATATGAACGGTAACTCTTAAATTGTTGCATGTTGCGTTTATATATTTGTTCAGTTTAGTTCATTGTAGAATGTAACCAGAGCTTTCGGAGAAGTGAGAGGGGAAGGTGCCAAATGTCAATTTTTTTATTTGTTCTCCTATTGTTTTTATTACCCAATCATAAAATGTAGTTGAAGGACAGGTTAACTGGTAGTCATTTTTATTTTGGAGGACATCCAAGCCTCAGGCCCCAGGGCTGCTGGCTGACTGACATATTTAACAAGTTTGAAATTAAACTTCATTGTGTTGAGTGACCATGTGTTGCTATTATGTAACGTGTGCTGCCCTTGAGACTTGAGGTTTGTATGGATCTCCTATGAATCACTTTAAATATGATCTCATAGAATCAGGTTTATAAAGTAAGGAGCAGGTGTCAGGTAGGGCTGGAGCAGGCAGACAACTTGTGTGTGTATAGAGTGGATGACATCAATATTTGTAGTTCATAGTTTGGAAATGGTTAAGTGAATATTACTGCGTTACCCATGAGGGTTTCATGGTATTTTTGATTTAGAACCCTCCGATGAAGAGAAGATTATAAATATACAGTTGAAGTCGGAAGTTTACATACACTTAGGTTGGAGTCATTAAAACATGTTTTTCAACCACTCCACAAATTTCTTGTTGACACACTATAGTTTTGGCAAGTCGGTTAGGACATCTACTTTGTGCATGACACAAGTAATTTTTCCAATTTTTTCAATAATTCACTGTATCACAAATCCAGTGGGTCAGAAGTTTACATACATTAAGTTGACTGTGCCTTTAAACAGCTTGGAAAACTCCAGAAAATTATGTAATGGCTTTAGAAGCTTCTGATAGGCTAATTGACATAATTTGAGTCAATTGGAGGTGTACATGTGGATGTATTTCAAGGCCTACCTTCAAACTCAGTGCCTCTTTGCTTGACATCATGGGGAAATCAGCCAAGACATCAGATTTTTTTTGGAGACCTCCAAAGGTCTGGTTCATCATTGGGAACAATTTCCAAACTCCTGAAAGTACCACGTTCATCTGAACAAACAATTGTACGCAAGTATAAACACCATAGGACCACGCAGCCGTCATACCGCTCAGGAAGGAGACGCGTTCTGTCTCCTAGAGATGAACGTTCTTTGGTACGAAATGTGCAAATCAATCCCAGAACAACAGCAAAGGACCCTGTGAAGATGCTGGAGGAATAAGGTACAAAAGTATCTATATCCACAGTAAAACGAGTCCTATATCGACATAACCTGAAAGGCCACTCAGCAAGGAAGAAGCCACTGCTCCAAAACCGCCATAAAAAGGTACTTTTTGGGGAAATGTCCTCTGGTCTGATGAAACAGATATAGAACTGTCCATAATGACCATCGTTATGTTTGGAGGAAAAAGGGGGAGGCTTGCAAGCCGAAGAACACCATCCAAACCGTGAAGCACAGGGGTGGCAGCATCATGTTGAGGGGGTGCTTTGCTAGAGGAGGGACTGGTGTACTTCACAAAATAGATGGCATCATGAGGGAGGAAAATGGTGTGGATATATTGAAGCAACATCTCAAGACATCAGTCAGGAAGTTAAAGCTTGGTCGCAAATGGGTCTTCCAAATGGACAATGACCCCAAGCATACTTCCAAAGTTGTGGCAAAATGGCTTAAGGACAACAAAGTCAAGGTATTGGAGTGGCCATCACAAAGCCCTGACCTCAATCCAATAGAACATTTGTGGGCAGAACTGAAAAGCTTGTGCGAGCAAGGAGGCCTACAAACCTGACTCAGTTACGCCAGCTCTGTCAAGATGAATGGGACAAAATTTACCCAACTTATTGTGGGAAGCTTGTGGAAGGCTACCTGAAGCGTTTAACCCAAGTTAAACAATTTAAAGGCAATGCTACCACATAGTAATTGAGTGCATGTAAACTTCTGACCCACTGGGAATGTGATGAAAGAAATAAAAGCTGAAATCAATCATTCTACTATTATTCTGACATTTCACATTCTTAAAATAAAGTGGTGATCCTAACTGACCTAAAACAGGATTAAATGTCAGGAATTGTGAAAAACTGAGTTGAATGTATTTGGCAAAGGTGTATGTAAACTTCCGACCTCAACTGTAGGTCACATAAATATAAATATAACCTGGAAATTAGGTTTGGAGATTTAGCGTATTAATAAGGAGGCCTGCTGTTGCGGCGGCAAAGCCTCTCAGAGTAGGTTTTAAGATCTAGGATCTGTTTTGCCTATTAGATTATATTGAGTAAGACGTACATGGACAGGGGGGACCTGATTCTAGATCAGCATTCCTACTCTGAGACATATGGGCTCTGGACCTCAACCCGACCCCAGCCTCTCTGGCTCCCCCTGCAACAATAGGTCAGACAATGATTCCAGCCGGGTTCTATTGTCAGGGTCTGCATGGGGTCGTGGGTAAAACAGCCCAGCTCACTGAGGGGGTCTGCTGCCGGCTGCCGGCTGCCCTCCCCTTCTCAGACTGGAGGAACAACAACTAGCCTTCCAGCCAAGACCCTTCGGAAACAGAAAGATAGGGAGAGCGTGGGTCCTTATATAGGTTATAACTGGTGTTATAGCCCGAGTTATAACCACCCTGGATTATATAATAACAGACTGTTTCACCTCATGTTGACAAGTGACCTCCGAAAGTGATGGAAAACAATCAAACCACCTACTCCTGTTAATGAAGTGTCAGGGCTACTGTTGGGCTGAAATTAGAATCTGGCGCATTCAACAACCTAAAGCATCTGTGTGAACAAACACTCTTAAACACATGTAATGCTGTGATCCAGACGTGTCCTGCATTGTATCTGTGGGTAATACCAAGGTTGTTCACTGGTTTACAGGACTGATGTCTATCATAGGAGGAGAGTCAGGGGGTATTTCCCACTCAGTGGGGTATATGGGGATCCTGGGGTATCCTACCAGGCGTGAGCGAGAGAGGACATGTTTGATTGGTGTTTGCATGTGTCCCAGGACGTGTCCATGCGTCAGGGTTGATGGGATTAACTGGAGATGTTACACATCGTTCTCTCCGCATAAATTCATTCTGTTCTCGCTGCATTTCTCCCCTTCTCACTTCAGAAGTTCAAAGTGTGGGATGAGGGTTAGGGGAAGGGGATAGCGGGGGGTGTGGTGAGGTGTGTGTGTGAGAGGGGGTGTCTTACCTTCATGTGCGTTGCCACAGCTGGGATTCACTATACAGTCAACTTTGCTGGGTTTGAACACCATGCCTTATAATGTGGATGACCATTATGTCGATCTTTCCTTCTCTCTTTCTGTGAAACAGTTTGAACGCTCTCCACAATGGTCTCTATAGCTCAGCTGGTAGTGGACACTAGTCTTCTCTCTATCCAGATCAGTGGACAGAGTGGCCAGTCGCAGTGACCCTTCAGTCAGTCAGGATTTGAACATCTTCTCTGTGTACAGCTCAGTTATGCTAACCTCCTCAGAAGCACCAAAGACACCAAGTTTCACCTCATGAACTCGAGGCCAGTCTTTCATCAATAGACAGACCTGACTTTCTCAGGTCAAGGTGCTCTGCAAATTAGTCCTACTTCTCGTCACAAAACAGACAAATGCTTGTACATTATACAGTTTTATTCTAATTTGGCAATTGTACTTATTTGTAATCCTTACTAACTGGTCTCTATGATTTTTAAATGCTTTCAAAATTGCTTTCAAAACATACAAGGCCATTACATCACCAACCCATAGATTTCCAACCCATACATTGGTAGCATGAAGGAGAGAAGGAACACGTGACTGAGGAGAGAGAGAGGTCCACTCCACCAAGATGAAGGGAGACCAGAAGAAAAGGGTAAATTACTGTTCCTTTCTTATGGAAATCGTAATGAAGTGGTGAGGGGCCCGGGAACAATAGGGGCCACAGGCAGCTTGAGCGTCACCATGTAAACTGCTTCCTGTTAGGGACCATTTAGGCCCTTTAACTTTTACTGACTAACACGCCAACTACAAAGAGAGGGCCTCCCCATCAAAGACACACCGGGGCTGGTAGCGGGCTCTGAGGTCCGTCCAGACAGACCTTTCCCAGGCCTGATCTGACTGACATCTGTCAATAAAGTTTTCTAAATCTAAATCAAATGATTTCTATAGGGTTCTGACTTGTTTTTTGCAGCTTGTTTTTGAGAACCTGCCTGAGTTGACACACAAATTCTGAAGGATGATTCCGCTATAAAATATCTACCCACTCTTGTATATTTATCATTGCTATGTAAAGCTGTTGTAATACCAGCACATCTGGATCACAGGGACACGGCATCCAGTTGATTGTGTTTCTATTTGTTTATCTTATTATAAGAGGCTGATACAGTTTCACTGCTCACTCATACGTGTGGTGGAATACTTGGACAGGCTGAAATCCACTGTTGCTAAGTATCAGTTAAACTTTTCATTTCTTGTCCAAAATTACTGGACAGAGTGAACATTGTTTTGGACTATCTTTATAGCTCAGTACTGTTCTGTGTCTATTTGTCTGTATACATTAAAACCTGTAAAGTCTTGGGTGATAATAAAGTAGAGTTGTATGGATGTTGTATCCAAGCAAAGCACCTATAATCCCAGCAAAGTTTAAAGATCAGGACAAAGGCCAGTCAGTAACCGACCACTAGGGGAAGTGTTACAATCCTCATTGATTCCCTGACTCAAAGTGACTGTCTTGTCCCAGGTTTGACCAGCCAGTAGGGGGAGCTCTAGCAGGTGTAGTCTAAGGAAGTGGATTGATATAGAGAAAGCCCATGCTGTGGTACAAGTCTGGATTAGGGGGTGGGGGATAGGAATCTATTGTCCTTTAATGAGACCCTTTGATCTCGGGCTGTGTTTAGTGTTTGTACACCTGGGCTGCAGCAGTCGACTTGGATTGGTTGTCTACTCCTGCTGCTGATAGTAGGGATGGGGGTAGATGGGATGTGGACTGGGAGGGGAGGTGGTGTCCTTGCCTGCCTGCCTGCCTGCCTGCCTGCGTGTGTGCCTGCGTTTTCCAGGTAGCACTTCTCAGTGAGTTGCTGCTGCTGCTGGCGTGGGAATGCAGTAAAAAGCCCCCAGCTCCGGCCCAACCCCTTTGTTTACCCCATTTTATAGTCTGCTGGCCTACAGCTTCTGGTTAGCCCCCTCAGACTGGCCAGACAGACAAGATGCTTGGCTGAGGCCCTGGCTGGATCTTGTCCTAGCTGTGGTTCTGGCTGCCTAGAGAGGGGCTCCTTCCTACGTGGAAAACCTGGGACACATACACTACCGGTGAAAAGTTTTAGAACACCTACTCATTCAAGGGTTTTGTCTTTATTTTTACTTTTTCTACATRGCAGAATAATAATGCAGACATCAACACTATGAAATAAAACAAATGAAATCATATAGTAACCAAAAAAGTGTTAAACAAATATGTTATATTTGAGATTCTTCAAATAGCCACCCTTTGCCTTGATGACAGCTTTGCACACTCTTGGCATTCTCTCAACCACCTTCATGAGGTAGTCACCTAGAAGGCATTTCAATGAACAGGTGTGCCTTTTTAAAAGTTAATTTGAGGAATTTATTTCCTTCTTAATGCGTTTGAGCCAATAAGTTGTGTAGTGACAAGGTAGGGGGGTATACAGAAGATAGCCCTATTTGGAAAAAGACCAAGTTCATATTATGGCAAGAACAGCTCAAATAAGCAAAGATAAACGACAGTCCATCATTACTTTAAGACATGAAGGTCAGTCAATACGGAACATTTCAAGAACTTTGAACGTTTCTTCAAGTGCAGTCACAAAAACCATCAAGTGCTATGATGAAACTGTCTCTCATGAGGACCGCAACCGGAATGGAAGACCCAGAGTTACCTCTGCTGCAGAGGATAAGTTCATTAGAGTTACCAGCCTCAGAAATTGCAGCCCAAATAAATGTTTCACAGAGTTAAAGTAACAGACACATCTCAACATCAACTGTTCAGAGGAGACTGTGTGAATCAGGCCTTCATCGTCGAATTGCTGTAAAGAAACCACTACTAAAGGACACCATTAAGAAGAAGAGACTTGCTTGTGCCAAGAAACACGAGCAATGGACATTAGACCGGTGGAAATGTGTCCTTTGGTTTGGAGTCCAAATTTTAGATTTTTGGTTCCAACCACCGTGTCTTTGTGAGACGCAGAGTAGGTGAATGGATGATCTCCGCATGTGTATTTCCCACCGCAAAGCATGGAGGAGGAGGTGTTATGGTGTGGGGGTGCTTTGCTGGTGACACTGTCTGTGATTTATTTAGAATTCATGGCACACTTAACCAGCATGGCTACCACAGCATTCTGCAGCGATACGCCAATCCATCTGGTTTGGGTTTAGGCGGACTATCAGTTGTTTTTCAACAGGACAATGACGCAACACACCTCCAGGCTGTGTAAGGGCTATTTGACCAAGGAGCGTGATGGAGTACTGCATCAGATGACCTGATCTCCACAATCCCCCGACCTCAACCCAGTTGAGATGGTTTGTGATGAGTCGGACCGCAGAGTGAAGGAATAGCAGCCAACAAGTGCTCAGCATATGTGGGAACTCCTTCAAGACTGTTGGAAAAGAATTCCAGCTGAAGCTGGTTGAGAGAATGCCAAGAGTGTGCAAAGCTGTCATCAAGGCAAAGGGTGGCTATTTGAAGAATCTCAAATATAAAATATATTTMGATTTGTTTAACACTTTTTTGGTTACTACATGATTCCATATGTTATTTCATAGTGTTGATGTCTTCACTATTATTGTACAATGAAGGAAATAGTAAACATAAAGAAAAACCCTTGGATGAGTAGGTGTTCTAAAACTTTGGACCGGTATTGTATAGGGTAAATGATCAGTCAAAAAAGGACCACTTCTGTCGGGAATTGCCTCAGCAGTGTGTGTTCTCATAAGAAAGATTAGCCAAAGATGACATTCAACTACTCAGCAATAGACKATCTTAATCCATCTCCCCTYTGTGTCCCAGGATGAACACCAGAAAAGACCATCAAAATAAATGGTTTTGTTAGTCCGTTGTATGTCAGTGGTGACAAAAGCTTCATCACAGATAAAAAAAGAAATCCTAATATCTCGTAGAACATTCATCAGTAGCTGACACCGTATCATGTGAACATTTGATTGTGCATTTATAAAGAGAAAGTGATGAAACAGGAAGAGAGTGCTTAGTGATGTGTCTGCTCTGTGGGCTCACGTCCAGTCAGTCTTCTGGGTAAATAACGTCCTCAGAGGTGAGACCTGCAACCATTAATCCTTATATGGGGGTGGTTAACACTTTCTGTTTGTCAGAACTATCTGTCTGTGTGTCTGTGAATCTGTCCTTTAGATCTCTCTCCATCAATTCTCTCTTTACTCTCATACCTAACCCTGCCAGCTCATGTCCTTCCTGCCATACCTACAGTATGTAACCCAGCCACCTCATACCCAGTGGAAAGGGTGTTGGTTTCCTAGAAAAGGCACTCAGAAAATACAAACTATAACATGAATAATGATTGTGTGTGTGTGTGTGTGTGTGTGCGTGTGTGTGTGTGTGTGTGTGTGTGTGTGTGTGTGTGTGTGTGTGTGTGTGTGTGTGTGTGTG
>NW_019943118.1:71002-88839 GCF_002910315.2 Salvelinus sp. IW2-2015
GTGTGTGTGTGTGTGTGTGTGTGTGTGTGTGTGTGTGTGTGTGTGTGTGTGTGTGCGTGGTCGTGCGTGTGGTGTGTGCGTGCGCATGTGCGTGTGTGTGTTAGAGACAGTGGTGGAAAAAGTAACCAATTGTCATACTTGATGTAAAAGTAAAGATGCCTTAATAGAAAATGACTCAAGTAAAAGTCACCCAGTAAAATCCTACTTGAGTAAGTCTATAAGTATATGGTTTTTAAATATACGTAAGTATCAAAAGTTAATGTAGTTAATGTAACGCTCCAACACTCAGACATTATTTACAAACGAAGCATGTGTTTAGTGAGTCCTCCAGATCAGGAGGCAGTAGGGATGACCAGGGATGTTCTTTTGATAAATGTGTGAATGTGACCATTTTCTTGTCCTGTTAAGCATTCAAAAGTACTTTTGGGTGTCAGGGAAAATTTTATGGAGTAATATAGTACATTATTTGCTTCAGGAATGTAGTGAAGTAAAAAAACTTGTCAAAAAAGGAAGTGTTAAAATAAAGTACAGATACCCCAAAAACGACTTAGGTAGAACTTTCAAGTACTTTACACCACTGGTTAAAGAGATGGCACAGCTGGGGCCTGAGCAGATTTAAACATGTTTTTCCCACACAGTGGTTTGCTGACCTCAACGGTCCATACAGTATTTAGGCCCAGCAAACCACCGAAACCCACTTGAAACAGACTGAAAACAGCTTGCTCCATTTTAGCCATTACCAAGAACACTTAAGCCCACTGAAAGCAGATGAAAACACTGCTACTTATCACCGAGCAACCACCAAACCATCTGAAACGAGACTGAAAACAGAGCGCTCATATTATACAGACCAGAAACACCAAACCCACTGAAACAGACTTGAAAGAAGCTGCTCATATTTACACCCAGCAACACCAAAGCCCAACTGAAACAGACTGAAAATACTGCTATATTCTAACAAGAAACACCAAACCACCACTGAAAACAGAACTGAAAAAAGCTGACTGCATATTAACCACCGAGCAACACACGAAACCCACTGAAACAGACTGAAAACACACGTCATATTTAATCATAGCAACACCAAACCCACTGAAACAGACCGTGAAAAACAGCTGCTCATATTTAACCTAGCAACACCAAACCGACTGGAACAGACTGGAAAACAGCAAGCTCATTTTTAACACACCAAGAAACACAAAACCCCACATGAAACAGTCTGAAAAAGCAGCTCCATATTAACACCGGAACCAACCCACTGAAACAGAACTGAAAACAGCTGCTGCATATATACAACCAGCAACACAAACCACTGAAACAGATCTGAAAACAAGCTGCTGCCCTTATTAACACAGCAACACCAACCCCACTGAAACACCGACTGAAAATAGCTGCTCATATTTACACCAGAAAACCAAACCCACTGAAACAGACCTGAAAAAAGCTGCTCACTATTATACCAGCACACCAAACGCCACGTGAAAAAGACTGAACGGCACTCATATTTACACCACTCCAATACCTTGACTTTGTTGTCCTTAAGCCATTTTGCCACCACTTTGGAAGTATGCTTGAGGTCATTGTCCATTTGGAAGACCCATTTGCGAACAAGCTTTAACTTCCTGACTGATGTCTTGAGATGTTGCTTCAATATATCCACACCATTTTCCTCCCTTATGATGCCATCTATTTTGGGAAGTGCACCAGTCCCTCCTGCAGCAAAGCACCCCCRCAACATGATGCTGCCACCCCCGTGCTTCACGGTTGGGATGGTGTTCTTCAGCTTGCAAGCCTCCCCTTTTTTCCTCCAAACATAATGATGGACATTATGGCCAAACAGTTCTATTTTTGTTTCATCAGACCAGAGGACATGTCTCCAAAAAGTACGATCTTTGTCTCCATGTGCAGTTGCAAACTGTAGTCTGGCTTTTTTATGGCGGTTTTGGAGCAGTGACTTCTTCCATGCTGAGTTGCCTTTCAGGTTATGTCGATATAGGACTAATTTTACTGTGGATACAGAAACTTTTGTACCTGTTTCCTCCAGCATCTTCACAAGGTCCTTTGCTGTTGTTCTGGGATTGTTTTGCACTTTTCACACCAAAGTACGAGCATCTCTAGGAGACAGAACACGTCTCCTTTCTGAGCGGTATGACGCCTACGTGGTCCCATGGTGTTTATACTTGCGTACTATTGTTTGTACAGATGAACGTGGTACTTTCAGGCGTTTGGAAATTGCTCCCAAGGATGAACCAGACTTGTGGAGGTCTACAAGGTCTTGGCTGATTTCTTTAGATTTTCCCATGATGTCAAGCAAAGAGGCACTGAGTTTGAAGGTAGGCCTTGAAATACATCCACATGTACACCTCCAATTGACTCAAATTATGTCAATTAGCCTATCAGAAGCTTCTTAAGCCATAACATAATTTTCTGGAATTTTCCAAGATGTTTAAAGGCACAGTCAACTTAGTGTATGTAAACTTCGGACCCTCTGGAATTGTGATAAAGTGAATTATAAGTGAAATAATCTGTCTGTAAACAATTTTTGGAAAAATTACTTGTGTCATTTGTAAGTTTGTTTAAGTGTTCTTCATTAAATAGAAGAATGTATTCAAACCACGCTGCGCTTTGGTCCGGTTCTTACGACGATCGTGACAAAGAGCCTTTCAGTGGATGCTGCAGTGTACCCAAGATGCGTTGGGAGCAACTTCTTGAACGCACATTACCACTCCACTACTGTATATCTACCTGTCTGTCATGGTTTTTCGCGCCATCCGTACAGATACCAGCACATCTTGACCATCAAAGTCCATTTGATGTCACAAAGCTGTCCAGTACTTTAAAAATATCCTCTCCTGTTCTTCTGGTTTCCAGTGGTTTGCAGAAGAGGATGTCTTCCTTAATTGACCCCTCATAAACGTAACGGACATATACCAGGAGCTGTGCCAGGCCCGCCACATCTGTTGACTCATCCAGCTGTAGCGCATAGAATTCCCTGGCTTGTATCCGAAGAAATAATTGTTTCAAAACATCTCCTGCCATGTCACTGATGCGTAATGAAACAGTGTTGTTTGATGAAGACATTGTCTGTATAGTTTTTTTGGCCTTTTCCCCCAGCATTGTCCCAGCCATATCTGCGGCAGCAGGAAGAATTAAGTCCTCCACAATAATAGCTCACCATATAAGACGCTTCTAGCCCCTTCTAATAAATTGTATCTGTTGCTTTTATACATGTCTTACTACTCGAAAGTAGTCTTAATTCTSACTCAAAAAACATATTTTCCAAATTGGCATGTTTTGTTAATAAATGTCTGCGCAAGAGTGAAGGTTTAATTGAGTTGTGAGATAGTACTTTTGCACATATAACACACTGTGGCTGAGGAAAGGCACTACTCCCAATATAAGTGAACCTCAAATCAATGTAGTTCTCATCATATTTGCGTCTCTTCYATGGTCCAACGTCCCTYTCTGWTGTTRGGMGCTTTCCCGGGTAAGGGGGCAGTAGCACTTAGGCTGCAGCAGATTCACAACGGTCATGGTCCATGCTAGCTGGGCTAACAACAAATGTAGAATTACTGATGCTAGCATTGGATGTGCTCGTGGAAGCAGAACAACTTGTGTCGTCTACAGGTGCAGATGTAGTAATGATTAAGAGCTGGTATATGTCTCTAAAAATAGGGCCTTATTTTTTTTTACCATTTATCTATTTTGGAGCAAACGGAATGAGCAGCAGCTACGTTTGGCTACATATGGACCTTTAGGGAAATTCCTGTGAGAGAGTAACGGTTAATGTGATTGGATGTTAATTATTTGACTAGGCTACCTGTATTTGACATTGTGTTGTTATTTCGCTAAACACTTGATGGTTTAATTGTATTTTTGGCAGTGAAACGAGGCTACTCAGGTGAGAAAAAAATCTCCCCCAAATGTATAGCCCCGTTGGAAAAAATAAATGGACTGTTTGAAAATGTGAATAAAAATTATTATTATTATATATTTTTTAATGTGAATCACATTTTTATTTGGCGTACCCCCGACGGCTTTGTGCGTACCCCCCCAGTTTGGGAATAACTGATCTAAATCATCAATCCAATGACTTAAAGCCACAATCTGTGAATCTGTGTTTCAGCTCAATTCAATGGCAGTGAAGGACAGTAGTCCTAGAAAATGTATTGTTACTGTAAATATTGTATAGAGATGCATCAGTGTATCTGTAAGAGCCATAGTACTGTACCACACAGTTCTAGTTACATTGTGTTGCATAAGAACATCCTAAATAAATGTCTGTGTGTGTTAACTCACCACTTCCATCCACGACCAGTACTGTATGTTTCACTATGAGAGCATGCATGGCAGACATTTATAAAACTAGCTGTCAAGGGAACTATCAGTCCAGTCACAGTGGCCTAGCTATAGCTAGTAGCTAGAATCCTAGCTTGACCAAAGCTGATCTTCTAACACCTTCCCTACTACAGTAGTATACTACAGTATCCTACTACATTATCCTACTACAGTATCCTACTACATTATCCTACTACAGTATTCTACTACAATATCCTACTACAGTATCCTACGACAGATTTCACAAGTCAAAAGCAACCCCTCTACAGATAAAGTTAATCTGTCGTGTCAAAGCTGAGCCTGAGCTGAGCTGGCATTAGCTGAGTTTGCATTAAACATCCAAAGGTGCTTCCACCTCACTAGTCTTCTAGAGGTTGAGGGGGATAAGGGGCAGAGGGGGAATTACTTCCCCACTAATTATTTTTCTCCTTTTCAAAGGCCTGAGTATTAGGAAGAGGAAAGTTTAATTTCCTGAACTTGTAACAAAAATGCAAAAGTGACAGACATGTTTTAGGGCTCAATCCAATCAGCAGAGAGGGCTGGAGGGAGGATGGTAGGGGGGCGGGGGGGTAGGAGAGGGTTATGCTGAGGTTTTAGGAAAGTGGCTATTGGTGTGTTTCACTCAGGTCCTATCTGTCCCATGGACAACAACACCTTTCCTCATTCACACAGAGCCAAAGTTACACCAGCCACTAATAAAGTACCATTAAAATACAATACAACGGCCGCAATAGAAACCCCAAACTTGCTCCACTCAAACCCACCTTGAATTATCGGTGATGAACAAAGGAAGGAAATACAGACGTATAGGTCTATGGTGGGGCTAGAAGAAGCTGCTGAAATGACAGTACATGGGAAGTAGCATGTTTTACTAGTACTGTTATACTGTACCTGTATATCTGAACGAGACAAGATAGGAAGAATGAATGGGTGTAGTTTGTGCATGTGAGCTGCTAGGGAGGCTGCTAGAGAGGAGGAGCTAAATAGTGGCTGAACGGAGCAAATGGAATGGCATCAAATAACTGGACCTAACCCTGTGTTTGAGTGATTTGAACCATTCCACCATTCCACTCCGGCCAATACCACGAGCTCATCCCCCCAATTAAGGTGCCACTAACCCCCTGTGTTGTGTGTGTTATGTATGTATGTGTGTGTGTGTGTGTGTGTGTTGTGTGTGTGTGTGTGTGTGGTGTGTGTGTGTGTGTGTGTGTGTGTGTGTGTGTGTGTGTGTGTGTGTGTGTGTGTGTGTGTTGTGTGTGTGTGTGTGTGTGTGTGTGTGTGTGTGTGTGTGTGTGTGTGTGTGTGTGTTGTGTGTGTGTGTGTGTGCTGTGTGTGTGTGTGTGTGTGGTGGTGTTGTGAGACTGTGGACCCGATGTGTGTGAACGTGGTGTGTGTGTGTGTGAGACGTGTGTGTGTGTGTGTTCTTTTTTCTTCCCCGGGCTGACTCATTCCTGTCTCTGTGTTTACTTATTTTGACCAGTGAAGACGAAGGCGAAGTCCTCTGGAAAATATGCCTGGCCTTATAACTGTCCCTTTGTGAAGCACCAGGCCTCTGTAATATTTCTCACCTAGGTGAGTGTGTGTTGATGCCTGAGGACACTGGATGGTTTAACCCTCACGTCACCAAATGGACAAGGCCAAGGACATTATGGGAACACCATTGTACAAATAACATTTACGTACACATTAGAAATTCATTAATTACATGTATGTTATTTTCAGATGTGTTATTGGTTGAGTAGTACAGCACCCATACAGTACAACTCAACACCAGGTTTTAATTAAATACGGACAACTAGAACCCAAACTCCACTTTGAACCCATGATTTGTGTTTTGTAGTGTATGGCCAAAACTCAGAGCATTTTTAATTAACAAATTGCAAAAAGATTTCAATCTAAACTCAGTTGTCAGTTTTGGCAGACATGATTATTCTTGTGTGTGTGCGTATGTGTGTGTGTGTGTCTTTGTGCATCCGTGTGTGTGTGTGTGTAGGGGGTGGGGGATAATAGTGAGGAGCGGAGACAGAGGGACTGGTCGGGATGGGGAACAGTCCTGTATTATGTAGCTGGTGGTGAAATTCTCTCTTCTCAGGCCTCAAAATAAAGAGGGGAAAAGAAGAGGTAGCTGAATGATATGGGATGGAAAGGTGTGAGAGAACCCCTTTACATTTATGACCTCTGTAGAGCTGCAGGAAGTGGAGTAGTAAACTGGAGTCACGCTCCACAGAACCCACTCAATTCCAAGTACATCACAGAGCCTGAGACAGAGCAGACAGGAACACAAGAACACACAGACCCACCATATTCTGCCTCCCTCAGGATCAATGGTAACTGTTAGACCTAATATAACCTTCATGCATCAGGAAAGACTTTAGCCGCACAAGTTCCCTCCTAAATATTCTGACATTATAAGGAGGGACACAGATTCTTTAAATGAATTTGTATTTTTTTTTWTTTAACTAGGCAAGTCAGTTACTATTTTATTTTTTATTTAACTAGGCAAGTCAGTTAAGAACAAATTCTTATTTTACAATGACGAAGATAATAAACTGGAACAAAAAATTACATTTTAATTGATATTCAGGATTTGGTAGGTTACTTTCTATATGTAACGCYTTATAGTTACTAGTTACCTGTCCAAAATTGTAATCAGTAACGTAACTTTCGGATTACCCAAACTCAGTAACGTAATCTGATTACTTTCCATTACTTTTAGATTACTTTCCCCTTAAGAGGCATTAGAAAGTTTACATAGCTGGCCATATATGGATGTTAACTTTTACTTTATGGGTTGGATATGTAGGCTTCTTCTAACCCATCGCTTTCTACTACATATAATAATACGATTAAATTATATCTTTACATTAAAAACCAAAGTCTATCAGAATTCCAGTCATTCCAATAAATGTTATACCCCTTGATCTTCAAGAATAGGACTTGGAAATATGGAAGTCTAGATTAGCAACATTGTTTAACCTGAGCTACGGACTTATTAGCCAGCCGTACTCTGTTGTTTATGATTTTGTTGTCATGGAGGACTGATTAGGCACATTGATTCAGGCAGAAAAATAAATGCTGTGCTCATGGATTGGCATGCTTTGAGRACTACTGAATAGTGCTATTTACATGTGAAAAATGAATTCCATATGCTGCATTTGCTATGTGCCTATTGTTTACCTTTATGTTGGTGACACTTTGATATCTTGATAATATGCAGCTGTTTAAAGGGCAAATCCACAGATGAAACAATAACAAAATGGTGGCCCCGCCTCTGTTTAGGGCAAATGCTGAGGGATGGGCCTGGAGAAATGTTACCACTCTCAGATTAATAGACAGAGCTATGGATGCAAGGACTGGCCATCCACGATATCAAAATAATTGTTTTAACCATGTTTTGAGGCTATGTAGTATTTGTTTACATTTACAATGTTTACAAACATTGGAGACAAACAACTTATATTTTGGGTTGTCATGAAGTGTGACAGTTGAACTGAGGTCATGAGACATTTATAAGTTATATTCTTCAAGAACCAATGGATATATATAGTTATATATAATTTATAAATGTATGTAGCAACTACATATTGTCCCTTTAAGTCTATCAAAAGTGTGTGAGTTTGAACATGTGTCCATTAGGTCTATGGATGTATTATTTTTATCAGCATGAATTAGAAAGACCCACTTTTATTCTATAGGCTGGGATCCGCACTGTGCAGCTGTTGCAAGAGCGCATTTTTCACTGGCTGTCCGCTGGTTTCAAAAACAATGATTGATAGGCAGTTTAAACTTCTTGAATTCAACCATTATTGGGTTCAAATACAACCATTATTGGGTTCAAATACACATTTAGACTTGTGAACAGCCATCTACAACAACCACAATCCGCAAGGCGCAAATAGCTAAATGAGAGAGCAGCAGTGTGATTCACATCAATGCGCTATGTAGATATCAATAAGTGATAATCGTATCGCCGTAGACTACATCACTGCTGTCATCCCTACCTCCAAGCAATTATTCAAGTTGGATAATCTTGGACGCCGACATCAGTCTCACCATTGGAAGACATACCTTGGCCTGTAACCTACTCCTCCCTATTCCTGCGCTTTTCCCGCGYTCGATCAAACACATTTGGTGTGTCTTCATAGTGATCTCTGATTTGTGGTCAGACTCGCTCAGAGAAGTGTAAAGATTTTTTTCGCAAACATCCTTTCTGAAATAAAAAATTATCCTTGAAGTAATCATCTATTTTTTCAAAAGTATCTGCAATCAGATTACACATTTTTTTKTGGTAACCTAACGGATTACGGTTACCGTTTTTGTAATCCCATACATGTAACATTTTTACATGTAATCCTGTACTCCCCAACCCTGTTGATATCACCATATTCTCTAAGAAGGCCTATATATACAGCAAGACATTAGGCTAAAGACATTGCTCAGGACCATGGTATTAGGATGAGAAAAAAAGGCAGATGAGATCATTTTGCATAGGATACAAATATTAATCCCCTATAATCTCAATCGCCGATCTTAATGATAAAAAAGTATCATACTAAAAAAGTCTAATACTTTTACAATGAAGTGTGAATCAATGTGTCCTCGATGTTAGTGAGAGTGGATGTGAGATCAGAAACAGACAGTCGGCCCCATTATGCAGATCTCCGATGTCACCTCCGGGCTATCCACACTTCGCCAAGTACAGGAACAGAGGAACAGCCTAATGGCCCGGCTACAGTCAACACCACACTCCTCACGTGTGTATTTGGTACAACAAAAGATTAGCATTATTCGCAAATATACAACTGAGTTCAAAGGCACCGTGGCTGCTGCCGTGTCTCTTCCCTTCTTTTGTTTTCATGCAAAGCTTCAAAAAATGTGTTTGGCCTAATCATCCAACGATGTTTTTTTCCCCTCTGACAAATACATGATATAACCTAGGATACTAATCAATTATGTTTAATACCATAAACATATTGTATGCTATTGGCAATACGGCCTAATAACATTTTAACATGTATTTTTTTCGTTAGAGGGTATTCTAAGATACATAACGAATGTATGAAATATGAACAGCTCTGAAAATGTTTTAAGCTATGCAAGAGTAAACGAATATCCAAACATTTTTAGAAAATGCATAGGCCTCGGTCATGAAGGCTATAAACCTAAAGGAAAAGGCAGCGAATAAATTATTCTTATTCATACATGACCCTGTTTAAAGTAGGCCTAGATGCCTATAGGTACATTTTAAATGTTGTATTGACGCAATTATGATGGGCATTTTGGCATTGGGGACATCGAAGAGACGCTCGAAACACGACCATTAGGCCATCGGGGTGTGGTCTCGAAAGCAACGCCACACCCCTATCCCCATGTGGTCCCGGGGGGCCTTATATGATCAGGCCTTGGGCTCCCAAGCCAGTAGTACTTATCTCACTGTCAAAACTAATCTAGAAACAGTGAATCCTATTCTAACGGTATATTTCGCGGAACACCACACGAACTCATCCTATAGGAAATATGACTTCTTCAAACTCCGACCAGCGGCTGGACCACCTTCTGAGCGTGGTGGAGAGCGAGTTTCAGAAGGGGAGCGAGAAAGGAGACGCCTCGGAGAGGGATATTAAACTGGGACTAGAAGACGCAGAATTYTGGACCAAGTTTAAAGAACTAACCAACGAAATGATCGTCACCAAGACTGGCAGGTAGACTATGTTTTTTTGTTGTTGTTGCTGTTAGCAACGGATCAAAATGAGGTCTTCGAGGCCTATTGGTCTGCCTCATTAAAAGCCAAGTTTATCTGGAGAGATCTTAGAGTGCATTTATGCACGACTTCTATCTCAAGGCCATCAGACTGTTAAATAGCCATCACCAGCCGGCTTCCACCCGGTTACGCAACCCTGCACATTAGAGGCTGCTGCCCTATAGACTTAGAATCAGTGGCCACTTCAATAATGCAACACTAGGCATGTTTAAATAATGTTTACATACTGCTTTACTCATCTCATATATATATATATATATATATATATATATATACTGTATACTATTCTACTGTATTTTAGTCAGTGCCACTCCGACATTGTTCGATCTAATATTTATATTTTTCTTAATTCCATTATTTTACTTTTAGATTTATGTGTATTGCTGTGAATTGTTACATACTACTGCACTGTTGGGGCTAGGAACACAAGCATTTAGTTAGATACTACTGCACTGTTGGGGCTAGGAACACAAGCATTTCGCTACACCCGCAATAACGTCTGCTAAATATGTGTACGTGATCAATCAAATTTGATTTGATTTGACTTCACGAAGCTAAATGTAACTGATGCGCCCAGGTTAGATATGCAACAGACATGTTCAGCATTTCAGAATAGGCTAGATGAGAGGGTGTTGGCCCGGCTGGGCACTATCTATGTTTCACTGTGGCAACTTAAACACCATGTCAAGAATTAGGCCTAATGCGCAACGGCCGTCAAATCGCATAAACCTATTAGTAGGATAWAGTAATGCAAACAAATATTAATGCAAACAAATATACCGCCAAATAATTCAATTATWTAGATCAACGGCTGAGCCAACATAACATAATATTTAGGCTTGCTTAGGCAATATGTTTATTTTAACAACTTTATTTTAACCTACAGGCGGATGTTTCCAGTGCTCAGAGCGAATGTGAGCGGCTTGGACCCCAACGCCATGTACTCAGTCCTATTGGACTTCGTGGCTGCAGACAACAACCGGTGGAAGTACGTGAATGGCGAGTGGGTTCCCGGTGGCAAGCCCGAGCCACAGAGCCCTAGCTGCGTCTACATCCACCCAGACTCGCCTAACTTCGGAGCACACTGGATGAAAGCGCCTGTCTCATTCAGCAAAGTCAAACTGTCCAATAAACTCAACGGGGGAGGACAGGTAAGGCCCCGATTGGTTTTGTCGTCTTCTTTGTTTGTATTTGCAGTATGCATATTTATTACTATGTAAATCAATTTAAAGACAACTTGGTAGGCTAGTTCAGATTGCCCTGCTCTCTCAGAGCTAATGATGCTCTACCCTGCTGTGCTGAATTACAAAGTTAAGCCTTTTCTGGTGAACAACAGTGTTCATTTCATGGCAAATCAACTTCACAATTTTTTATTGCGCATCTGTAGGACTAAATTGATCTGCTATCTTATACATTTTGAGTGTGTGTTTTGGACCTTTGTTTTTGATTGTACTTTATTGTGAAATGATTAAAATAAGGTATAATTTCTCTGTAGATCATGCTGAACTCTCTGCARAAGTATGAGCCCAGGATACACATAGTGAAGGTTGGAGGGCTCCAGAAGATGATCAGCAGCCAGTCTTTCCCCGAGACCCAGTTCATCGCTGTCACTGCTTACCAGAACGAAGAGGTCAGTTGGTCTGAATAACACAGTCACAGATATACTCATTGTTCACAATAATACAATTTTTATTGTGTCCAGCTTACAATGAAGGAAGAAAATAATAGAAGCTGTCATATTTATGTACCTTCTAGATAACTGCGTTGAAGATCAAACACAATCCATTCGCTAAAGCTTTCCTCGACGCCAAAGAGAGGTAAGAGGAAGAGACTGATATTGTGTCAGAAATATGCTTCTTATGGGTTTATTTGATTTTGTGTGCCAATTCTGATGTTATGTTTTCAATTTTAGGAGCGACCATAAAGACATGCCAGACCATGGTGGAGACAGTCAACAGTCTGGTTATTCCCAACGTAAGTCTTCCCTTCAGTCTCACAACATCAACCACATTAGAAAAGCTCTTTCTAGACCTCTCCATTTCAGTTCCAGCAATCAAACCAAGTCATTATATTTGACATAATTTTCAAACACACTTTTCTTAAACATTCAGAAAAGAATGATCCTCATATATCTTTATTTTCAAAGCATTCCATGTCCCCAAGGAAACTATACATAGAGAACAGTATGAAAAAAGGARGCATATGAATATAACCATTTTGTCTGTTCTCTTCCTTTCAGTTGGTGGTTGGTTCCTACCTGGTAACGGCCCTATGTGCTCCAGCAGCAGCCCCCCTCCGTTCAGCGGGGCCCCTGGCCCCTCCTCAGGGTCTTATTGTGAGAGGTACTCCAGCCTGAGGGGCCACAGGGCAGCCCCCTACCCCAGCCACTACCCACACCGCTCCTCCAGCTCAAGTAAGAACCTCCTCTGCCCAACCCAGCGGTCTGTGAATGCACTGTTTACTGTTTGTTCTAGTCACGAGTCAGACTTCTAGGTGTAGATGACAGCATGGACATTTCAAGATGTTGGTTCATAAAAGATGTTTGAGAAATCACCCCTAAAGGAAATGCATTGTTTTGATCAGAGAAATGTTTAATATACTGTTTTTAATCATTTGTCTATGTACTTTATTGTTTAGACAACTACATGGACAACTCGTCGGGAGCCCTGCCCACCCATGACAGCTGGTCAGCCCTTCAGATCCCTAACTCCACTGGGATGGGAACCCTGGCCCATACCAGCAACTCCACATCCAACTCCAGGTATGGCAACACATGGTCATAGTTTATCATCTATATGTTTCTGATACCACTGTTTATATTCCAGCACTTTCCTGACTACATGACTTGATCAGGGAACATTTTGGGCTTAGACTTTTACTAGGCCCAAATTTCTTCCTGGTTAGGTCACACGGCCAGAAAAAAACTCATAATCAAACCCCATTTTCTCTCTCTCTCTCTCTCTCTCTCTGTCTCTGTCTCTCTCTCTCTCTCTGTCTCTCTCTCTCTCTTCCCTACAGCCAGTATCCTAGCCTGTGGTCTGTTGCCGGGACGACCCTAACTCCTTCTGGCTCCTCCTCTGGTTCCATCTCTGGCGGCCTGACCAGCCAGTTCCTGCGAGGCTCCTCCTACACTGGCCTGACCTCCTCCCTGCCCGTTTCCTCACCATCCTCCATGTACGACCCCAGCCTTAGTGAGGTGGGTGTAGGCGTGGGCGAGGCCCAGTTCGAAAGCTCCATCGCCAGGCTCACCGCCTCCTGGGCACCTGTGGCTCAGAGCTACTGAGCACAATGCATCTTCCATCAGACATGGACTCTCCTCAAGCACCATCCTGCTCCACATCACCTCCCTCTCCTCTACTGCCTGACGATCACCTAGGAAACCTTTGGGTTGAGGCATTACATGTGGACGCCTGTGAAAGGCAGAGAGTCAACTCAGAAGAAGATCTATCTGAAGCAGAGAGATGTAGGGTCCTCTCAGGCCTTGTGTTTTACCAACATGAAATGGTTGGTTTTTCCATTCCAAAGACCCTAGATTTTCTAAGCCAAAGTCCATAGGTTGCCATTCTTAAGTTACACACTTGCTGTCTTAGTGGAAGAGGCATGTGTTTTTCCATTGGGAGTTTCCTTGGCTTTCTCCAAGGTGCAGTTACAAGCCAAAGACAATCTGACAATACTTCCTCCGCAATCGTTCCAGTTGCTGGTGTGTTACTGTAGTTGTGTCCTTCAGTACAGACACAGGACTCAAAGACAATCGTACACTGGCGTAAGACAATCAGGATCACTAGCTCCTCAAAGCTAAATTTATGAAGTAACCCCCACAACTTTACTAAAGGGGCCAATCCTTACAGTGGCTTGCAAAAGTATTCACCCCGCTTGGCATTTTTCCTATTTTGTTGCCTTACAACCTGGAATTAAAATGGATTTTTTGGGAGGTTGTATCATTTGATTTTCACAACATGCCTACCACTTTGAAGACGCAAAATATTTTTTTCTTGTGAAACAAACAAGAAATAGGACAAAAAAACTGAAAACTTGAGCGTGCATAACTATTCACCCCCCTCAAGTCAATACTTTGTAGAGCCACCTTTTGCAGCAATTACAGCTGCAAGTCTCTTGGGGTATGTCTCTATAAGCTTTGCACATCTAGTCACTGGGATTTTTGCCCATTCTTCAAGGCAAAACTGCTCCAGCTCCTTCAAGTTGGATGGGTTCCCGCTGGTGTACAGCAATTTTTAAGTCATATCACAGATTCTCAACTGGCCATTCCAAGACATTTAAATGTTTCCCCTTAAACCACTCGAGTGTTGCTTTAGCAGTATGCTTAGGGTCATTGTCTTGCTGGAAGGTGAACCTCGTCCTAGTCTCCAATCTCTGGAAGACTTCTGACCAGTTTCCCAGTCCCTGCTGATGAAAAACATCCCCACAGCATGATGCTGCCACCACCATGCTTCACTGTGGGGATGGTGCTCTCGGGGTGATGAGAGGTGTTGGGTTTGCGCCAGACATAGCGTTTCCTTGATGGCCAAAAAGCTCAATTCTAGTCTCATCTGACCAGAGTAGCTTCTTCCATAGGTTTGGGGTGTTTCCCACATGTCTTTTGGCGAACACCAAACGTGTTTGCTTATTTTTTTCTTTAAGCAATGGCTTTTTTTCTGGCCACTCTTCCGTAAAGCCCAGCTCTGTGGAGTGTACAGCTTAAAGTGGTCCTATGGACAGATACTGTGGAGCTTTGCAGATCCTTCAGGGTTATCTTTGGTCTCTTTGTTGCCTCTGATTTTTGCCTCCTTGCCTGGTCCGTGAATTTTGGTGGGCGGCCCTCTCTTGGCAGGTTTGTTGTGGTATGATATCCTTTCAATTTTTATTAATGGATTTAATGGTGCTCCGTGGGATTTTAAAGTTTCAGATATTTTTTTATAACTCAACCCTGATCTTTACTTCCCCACAACTTTGTCCCTGACCTATTTGGAGAGCTCCTTGGTCTTCATGGTGCCGCTTGCTTGGTGGTGCCTCTTGCTTAGTGGTGTTGCAGACTCTGGGGCCTTTCAGAACAGGTGTATATATACTGAGATCATGTGACAGATCATGTGACACTTAGATTACACACATGTGGACCTTATTTGACTAATTATGTGACTTCTGAAGGTAATTGGTTTCACCAGATCTTATTTAGGGGCTTCATAGCAAAGAGGTTGAATACATATGCACACACCACTTTTCAGTTTTTCATTTTTGAGAATTCTTTGAAACAAGTAATTTTTTTCATTTCACTTCACCAATTTGGACTTTTTTTGTGTATGTCTATTACATGAAATCCAAATAAAAATCTATTTAAATTACAGGTTGTAATGCAACAAAATAGGAAAAACGCCAAGGGGGATGAATACTTTGCAAGGCACTGTATGTTTGACTGTTTATTGTTACAATTAGTGTTGTTATTATTATGATACAGATAAATAAAATGAAATAATATTGGTGATCTAACATAATAAAATGTGTATGTGTGTATATAAAATATACTGAACAAAAATATAAATGCAACATGCAACAATTTCAACGATTTTACTGAGTTACATTTGATCTAAGGAAATCAGTCAATTGAAATCAATTCAAATGGCCATAATCTATGGATTTCACATGACTGGGCAGGGGAGCCAATCAGAATGAGTTTTTCTCCACAAAAGGGCTTTAATACAGARAGAAATACTCCTCAGTTTGATCAGCTGTCCGGGTGGCTGGTCTCAGACGATCCTGCAGGTGGAGAAGCCGGAAGTCCTGGACTGGCATGGTTCCTTGTAGTCTGTGTTTGTGAGGCCGGTTGGACGTACTGCCAAATTCTCTAAAACAACATTTTATGGTAGATATATGAACATTACATTTTCTGGCAACAGCTCTGGTGGAGAATCCCGCAGTCAGCATGCCAATTGCACACTCCTTCAAGACATCTGTGGCGATGTGTTTGACAAAACTGCACATTTTAGAGTGGCTTTTAATTGTCCCCAGCATAAGGTGCACCTGTGTAATGATCATGCTGTTTAATCAGCTTCTTGATATGCAACACCTGTCAGGTGGAAGGATTATCCTTGTGCACAACATTTGACAGAAATCATATTTTTGTGAGTATGGAACATTTCTGGGATCTTTAAATACAGCTCATGAAACATGGGACCAACACTTTACATATTGCGTTCATATTTTTGTTAAGTATAAATTAACGTCCATTTTCATTCTTAGCCATTTGTTTTGGATCCAGTGTGTTGCTTTTCGTGGCCTGAAGGAAAATAAGAAAAGAAAGAAAGAAAGTTCCCTGTATCCTCCCACAGCAGCCAAGGAGTAAGAACAGATTTCTCTCCTCCTTCGCTCTGTGTACATTCCCTCCTTGCCAATCATATGTACATATCTATTCTATTTGTATTTGTTGGACTCATTCAGTTTGTTTATTTATGTAATTTTAATAATAAATTAAAAGTTCCTTTGTTTTCTCAAATATGACTTCAGCGTGCCAATCACAATCACATTCAGTGTCTATGAAATGAGCCACTACCTTAGCTACTTCTTACCCACCACATTACTGTCTACAATCATAAAATGTACATTCCCTAAAAGGTGAAGACGGACTGAATCTATACATTTCAGCCCATGTCATATTTAAGTTTAGAATATAAAACTTCAAGTCAAAGAGTGAGTGTCGGCATTGAAAGCATAAATAATATTTTGCTGGACTAAAGTCAATACCTACTTCAACTGGTATTCATCGACACAGATACCTCGTGTATTATACCCTATATCATCACAACTCAACAACAACTCACACACAGTCCACACAAACAAACGGGAAGCAGGCCAGTTGTTCATAAAGAGCCAAATTGTGAGGAAATAACTGTTGAAAATAAGGTCCTATGGTTATCACACATAACCAACACATTACCTATCACACATTGCCTACACTGATGTTGTGGTCTCCTGCACCCAAATTCAATCATCTTTTGGGGCTGCTGTATGGAGTGTTCTATAAATACCAGTACCAACACAGCTATGCTAAGTGAATTGTGTAATTGATATGACAGGTAGAGACGGAACCACTCACATAGAGGAATCCTTCTGAGGGGTTTCCATCGCTGACGCATCTTTGTGACAATCTTCATGAAGGTGTGGCACACGGCTAACACGTTTACAATCCCTGTCTGTCATTAAATCCCAAAAGTATAGCAACCCAAAATGCCGCATGCCAGCATGCCAGATCGCCATCGCACCATGGAGAGAATTAAAATGGAAAGCAATAACACCTCAATGTTTTATTTAGAACTTTGACTCTCCATTTTCAAGGTTGTTTTGCTTTATGTGTCCCTGAAATAACACATCCTCTAATCAGTATTATACTGTAGCAAACAGGGCGAACAGGGAAGTGAACCTGGGTCGCTGGCATGAAAGTCAAAAAACCTACGCATTACACCAACGAAGTGTCAAGGCAGCAGCTACTCTTCTTGGGATCTGGCAAAATTAAGGCAGTTATACAATTTTAAGAACATTACAATTCATTCATTACAGAATTCACAACACACTAAGTGGGTGCCCTCAGGCCATTACTCCACTACCACATATCTACAATGCAAAATCCATATGTACGTGTGTATAGTGCGTATGGGTTCACCCACTTGGTAGGAGTTTTAACGTGGTTCATATAGCGAGGATCACTATAATACCATGAATACCCATCATAGGTATACCCGTACACTTTCAT
>NW_019943118.1:89976-90541 GCF_002910315.2 Salvelinus sp. IW2-2015
TTCATCATAGGTATACCCATACACTTTCATCATAGGTATACCCATACACCTTCATCATAGGTATACCCATACACTTTCAACTCTTCTATTCCATCTTCGTCATTATAGGCATCAGGTTAGGTTGAGATGTACTGAAGAATGACGTCACCATTCTCTCTGTGTGTTCTTTCTCTGACAGGCTCAGGGAGCAGAGCCAGGTACCTGTCCCAGGACTGGAAGGTGATGGAGGGTTCCACACCAGGGTGTAAATGAAGGCTGCAGGGTCACAGAGCCACCGGCAAACAGTAATGAAGCAGCAATGTGACATCCAACTGGCAGGGCCGGGTTAGGGTTAGACTGCAGCAGGCCGGAGGACAGCAGGCCTGTGCGCAGGAGCAAGGAGCAAAGGTTCCCCCAGTCAGAATACCTCCATACCTTCATTTTACGACTTCAAACTCCATACCTCTGTCCACTTTATTGGCGCTTCAAGGAGCACTCGCTTTCACATGGGATCAGCTAACGATTGAAATAACTCAGTGTGTGTGTGTGTGTGTGTGTGTGTGTGTGTGTGTGTGTGTGTGTGTGT
>NW_019943118.1:91777-118129 GCF_002910315.2 Salvelinus sp. IW2-2015
AATACGCTCTACAGAGTGTGCCCGGCACTAAGTTGTGAAGGGCTGGTCTGTGTGTCCCAAACAGAAGATGTCAATTGACTTTTGACAAGCTCTTTGAACACCTAAGGGGTCAGGCAACTCCAATCAGACAGTAGAAAGTCCTCTTGATTACTTATTTGTGTATAGTTTATTCATAGTGGTACCCTAGGTGCATCTCCTGTATACTAAAAACACAAGGAGAGCTGAATAGATAAATATATAGATATAAAGAAAGATGGATAGATACTGAACAAATATGTTAACGCAACATGCAAAATACTCCTCAGCACCCCTCACCRCCCCTTAGACGATCCCGCAGGTGAAGAAGCCGGATGTGGAGGTCCTGGGATGGCGTGGTTACACGTGGTTTGTGGTTGTGAGGCCGGTTGGATTTACTGCCATATTCTCTAAAATGACATTGGAGGCAGCTTATGGTAGAGAAATTGACATTCAATTGTCTGGCAACAGCTCTGGTGGACATTCCTGAAGTCAGTGGCATTGTGTTGTGTGACAAAACTGCACATTTTAGAGTGGCCTTTTATTATCCTCATCACAAGGTGCACCTGTGTAATGATCATTCTGTTTAATCCGCTTCTTGGTATGCCACACCTGTCAGGTGGAAGGATTATCTTGGCAAAGGAGAAATGCTCACTAACAGGGATGTAAACACATTTGTCCACAAAATCGGAGAGAAATACGCTTTTTGTGCATATTGATTTATATTTCAGCTCATAAAACATGGGACCAACACTTTACATGTTGCGTTTATATTTTTGTTCAGTGTAGATAGATAGATTGATTGGCTAACCTTCATCAATCTGTACATTCAGATCACAAGCTATTCTGGGAGTGAGGCCTACTCTCCTATCCTGTCCTTGGCTAGGAGTTCTCTCACATGTTCCTCTGTTTCCAGGAATATTTTGCAGAGCGGGCAGGCAGTAGAAGAGAGAGAGACAGAGAGCGACCTCAGCAGTGCAAATACCCCGGTTATGACAGAGAGCCAGAGAGCAAAGCATTCTGGGTGATTTATGAGGTTCCACTGCCCAAAAAAGAAGTAGTCAAATCTGGAACAGCTAGTCAGCGCAGCGGAGGGGGTGGTGTGTTTGCAGACCTCCCCCTCGCCCCCTCACCCACACCCTACCACTCCTCTCCCCCTCTCCCCATCCCACCTCACCCTCTGATGTCTGTGTGTCTTCGTTAATGAAGAAATTGTCGTACCTGGGTGATACATTGCTCTCAGCTGAGTTCTCTACCTCTTCCTCTGCCCCTCTACTTTCCTCCCTCTCTCCCTGCCCTCAACCTTTACTCATCAGCCCTGAGCCCAACCAACCCCAACCAACGACAGTCCAGTGGGATAAAGTGAAGAGTTTCATTCCAAAATGCTATATATCCATTTTCAGAAAAGCTGGTAAATTAGCCTTTATTGTTCAATTGAAGAAATTATGAAAGAGATTGGTGTGTWTTTTCASTATTTAATCATGTTCAATGACAGACAAGTATTTGTTTAAAATCTATCACTTGATGGTTTCATTTCAGAAAGACAAATGCTGTATATCGGCTTCACTCTCAGAGAAATACGTAGTACTGCTAATTTTTTGACAGTCAAATGTAACAAATAACTACATTTTTAATATAGAACTGTACAAATGATACATTTGCGGAATCTGGGTTAGAGGGCAGAAAGGGCCGGAGGTGGGGGGAGGCTGAAACAGAAGGTTATGAGTTAGACTGAGAAGGTGATAATGATAACGTGATATGCTGCTACTGCCAACCAGTCTATTAGGTCTGATTGGATTTGAAAGGGTTAAAGGGGAAGTGTGAGTGTGTGTGTTTCTGTGTGCATGCATTTCTGTATTTCTGTAAGTGAATGTGTGTGTGTGTGTATGTATGTGTGTGTGCGTGCGTATGTGTCCCCATGAGGCGCCTACAGTTTCGACATCTTCATGTACGCTACCAGTCAAAAGTTTTGGAACGCCTACTCATTCAAGGGRTTTTGTTTATTTTTACTATTTTCTACATTGCAGAATAATAGTGAAGACATCAAAACCATGAAATAACACATGGAATCATGTAGTGACCAAAAAATTGTTAAACAAATCTAAATATATTTTATATTTGAGATTCTTCAAAGTAACCACCCTTTGCCTTGATGACAGCTGTGTACACTCTTGGCATTCTCTCAGCCAGCTTCACCTGGAATGCTTTTCCAACAGTTTTAAAGGAGTTCCCACATATGCTGAGCACTTGTTGGCTGCTTTTCCTTCACTCTGCGGTCGCACTTGTTGGCTGCTTTTCCTTCACTCTGCGGTCCAACTCCTCCCAAACCATCTCAATTAGGTAGAGGTCTGGTGATTGTGGAGACCAGGTCATCTGATGCAGCACTTCATCACTCTCGTTCTTGGTCAAATAGCCCTTACACAGCCTGGAGGTGTGTTGGGTCATTGTCCTGTTGAAAAACAAATGCCAGTCCCACTAAGCGCAAACCAGGTGGGATGGCATATCGCTGCAGAATGCTGTGGTAGCCATGCTGGTTAAGTGTGCCTTGAATTCTAAATAAATCACGACAGTGTCACGCGCAAGCACCCCCACACCTTCACACCTCCTCCTCCATGCTTCCCGGTGGGAACCACACATGCGGAGATCATCCGTTCACCTACTCTGCATCTCACAAAGACACGCTGGTTGGAACCAAAAATCTCACATTTGGACTCATCAGACCAAAGGACAGATTTCCACCAGTCTAATGTCCATTGCTCGTGTTTCTTGGACCAAGCAAGTCTTTACTTCTTAATGGTGTCCTTTAGTAGTGGTTTCCTTGCAGAAATTCAACCATGAAGGCCTGAATCACACAGTCTCCTCTGAACAGTTGATGTTGAGATGTGTCTGTGGCTTGAACTCTGTGAAGCATTTATTTGGGCTGCAATTTCTGAGGCTGGTAACTCTAATGAATTTATCCTCCGCAGCAGAGGTAACTCTGGGTCTTCCATTCCTGTGGCGGTCTTCATGAGAGCCAGTTTCTTCATAGCGCTTGATGGTTTTTGCAACTGCACTTGACGAAACTTTCAAAGTTCTTGACATTTTCCGAATTGACTGACTTTCATGTCTTAAAGTAATGATGGACTGTTGTTTCTCTTTGCTTATTTGAGCTGTTTTTGCCTAAATATGGACTTGGTCTTTTACCAAATAAGGCTATCTTCTGTATACCACCCCTACCTTGTCACAACACAACTGATTGGCTCAAACGCATTAAGAAGGAAAGAAATTGCACTAATTAACTTTTAACAAGGCACACCTGTTAATTGAAATGCATTCCAGGTGACTACCTCATGAAGMTGGTTGAGAGAATGCCAAGAGTGTGCAAAGGGTGGCTGTCATCAAGGCAAAGGGTGGCTATTTTGAAGAATCTCAAATATAAAATATATTTTGATTTGTTTAACACTTTTTTTGTTACTACATGATTCCATATGTGTTATTTCATAGTTTTGATGTCTTCACTATTATTCTACAATGTAGAAAATCATAAAAATAAAGAAAAACCCTTGAATGAGTAGGTTGTCCAAACTTTTGACTGGTACTGTATTTTACACATAAGCAATGATTTCTGATTAAAAAACACAAATGTGAAGAATTGGTGGATTTCTCGTTTTGGAAGGCAACTCTTCAAGTATACAGAGGCAGCTCATTCTGGAACAAAGAGTCTCTGGTCAATAAAAAGTGTCATACTGTCAAGTATGGTCATCTGAGTATGGTCATGGTGAACAACGTAGCTACCTCACTAGTAAAACAGCACCGGCTCAGGCACAACAAAAATGGATACTTTGGAGGAATAAAACAGAACTCTGAATATGTCTGTAGCCGCATGGTTGGAATCACATGTTGGGTTCGTCTATGGAGAACCATTTATTTTTTTWWWTTTTWTTTTACAGATCATCACACAAATCGTCCTCAGACATTCTACTCTACACTTTCTGAAATGATCAGAATCGGATGTTGTCTGAAAGCTTTTATAATACGTATGTGACAGTTTCACACATCAAGAAGAGTTGCTAGCCAGCATAAGCTAATGTATGTCTCCTCCAGTCACCACTAAGATGGTGACACACTCTCACCATCCTGACAGGGCCTGTCAACTTYGCTGTGGACAGTTTCACCAAGTAGAAAAGACTTGTAAACAAACTGGTCGGTCCCCTCTGAAATAACATCTAGCAGAGACGCAACATATCCGATGCTATGGCCTGTGTGAAAAGACCCTTTCTCCACCCATTGATAATAGTGTGTGTATGTTATTACCAACATGGTAATAGCATGTTGATTATCATTAACCATGATGATACCACTAGGTGCCGAGGAGAATACATCGAACATATGATACATAGAAACTAATGTCTAACACTTGCCTTGCCAGTTTCTAAGTTCTTACAGGGATATCAGTACCAGCACTTTTCTATGATGCCCTGAGCTAAAGGATTTATTACAGACGGATGTACATGGGAAAGTGTTCTGTGTCTACTGAAATCTTGCTAACACTTCAACACAGGATAAAAAACGCGTTTTCGTTGTGTTCAATGTAAGGTTTACAGTGGACTGGCTGCTATTTGATCACTTGTTTTATAGGAAATACACACAGCTTCCCACTCTGTTTCAAGGTTTGGTGACATTTTCATTAATCCCTCTGGTTCTCCCTGTTCAAACCCAAATGGCCCCTCTGCCTCTCTTTGTTTACTACTGACCCACTGCCCAGACCAGGGGGAACCCAGGAAGAACACATCTGTACAAACCAGGAAGAGATAAAGAATTTAGAGGGTTTAAATAGGAAGGCTTAGCGTTGGACTACATCAGAGTAAAGTAGTGTGTACAGCAGCTGAAGTAAACAAGGGGTTACTGTGGCACAGATGCTTAGATGTCCTTGTTGCATCAGTAAGACTCACTGAGTCTGATAGGCATACGAGGGGCCTGTTCAATGGATACTGTGTTTTRTCAAAGCTGATTTCTATCCAATTCCCATATCTATCCAGTTTCTAGGCATTCTTTACATTAGAATAGGAATTGAAGTTACATTCATTTTTTATCAATAATCCCATTGGCGAGTGCTTGCGCACCAGTGTCCTCATGCGATGCTGGGACGCCCTCTTCTGGTAGGATGGTGGTGCCCAGTTGCCCTCCTTCAATTCACATGAATCTCTTTCCTTTCACTCTGCCTGCCAACTGTGCCAAGTCATGGATATTAACAGTGTGAATCAAATGAAAAGGCTTGTGAATGAATCAAATGAAAAGGCTTGTGAATGAATCAAATGAAAAGGCTTGTGAATGAATCAAATAATGCAACATCACTGCTCAAGGGTATCAACAGAATATTTTATTCATGAGTCTGTAAAGTCTCAGAGGTTCAGCGGGCTCTCAAACACAGTCAGATAATCCTATAGATAGATTACCACAAACGAAGTTGTCTTGTGGTTGAAGAACCAATCACTTCAGATGGCTGTCTGTGTTGTCTTTCAGTCCTAACCAAGCCTGTTTTGAAGGGGTTAATACGCAATCAAAACACGGATTTGAATTCAAGTGTACAGTTGGCTACATTTCAGGGGCAGATGTAGCTATTTAGAGTTTTGTTGGTACCGTATAACCTTGCATCATGTCTGACACGTACAGTGATTGTCATTATTAAAATGTTGTAAACATTGTAAACATTGAACTGGTGAGCCTTTGATAATACAATGCTTTATCTTATAAAGTTATATCCATTAATGCAAGTGAGAAAGTGTATTGATTTATTTTAGTCTCGATGGGAGAACAGTGAGAACAGTGAGGGGGGGATGTGTTGCACATTATAGCTAATTATCTTCTCTGGTTCTGAGCGTGTACGTCTTGAAAAGGCATTTTTGAGCTCAGAATGCCAAGGGGTTGTTCCCTCTCACTCATGTAAAGAATCCCCACCTCCCTTTTTCACTCTATTTTTTTACATCCACCTCTCACTTCCACTCTCCTATTTCGTGTTCAGACTTCAGTCCCACGTTGGCCCTTGAGTTAGCTGGGTTGGAGGCCCTCTTCTGGGTGCTGATGGAATGACCCCTACTACCACCCCTAAAGCCAAACAGCAATCATGAAAAAAGAGGTGAAAAGGCCTTTGTGAGAGATGCTATAATTGGAGTGGTAGCTGTGTACTGCACCTGAGTAGGTAAAGCAGGTGGCTCTGAATCCATTCTAATAAGTGATGGACAATAAGTGATGGATGTTAGCATAGCAAAATAGTTTGTTAGACTTGGTCTTAAGTCTAATTATAAACTYGGTGGTTCGAGCCCTGAATGCTGATTGGCTGACAGCCGTGCTATATCAGGCCGTATACCACGGATATGACAAAACATAGATTTTTACTGCTCTAGTTACGTTGGCAATAAGGCAACTCAGGGGTTTGTGGTATATGGCCAATATACCACGGCTAAGGGCTGCATCCAGGCACTCTGCGTTGAGTCGTGCTTAAGAACAGCCCTTAACCGTGGTATATTGGCCATATACCACACACCCTTGTGCCTAATTGCTTAAGCAAAGCATTTTGCTATGCTAAAATCCATCCAATATGAAGGAATGGAAGCCCACAGGGAGGTCAGGGTGACCAACATTACAGCACCTTCCCTCTCTGTTTCTCCTAACGGTTACACTCAACATGGCACACACATCAAGACAGGAAGTCGTCAGTAGAGTCTTCTAACGCACGTCATTCTGAATGACAGGGGTAGCGGTGCGAGCATTAAAACCTCTCTGAGAGACATGAATATTCATACTCTGTCTGTCTGACATACTCACTCAAACCGACACACAAACACACACGCACGCATTGCATGGCCACATGCACAAACACAAAAAAGCATACACGCACACTTAACAGATCAGTTTGAGATTGAAGATAGAAAAGGGAAAGGATGTCTTTGCCTTCCCTTTGTCAGAAGTCCATTGAGGCAACATGCCCCCTGCCTGCCTGGCTGTAGTGTCTGGTTGTTTAATGAGTAGCTCTCTCTCTCTCTCTCAATTCAGTTCAGATGGCATTATTGGCATGGGAAACATATGTTTACATTCCCAAAAGCAAGTGGAATAGATCATAAACAAAAGGGAGATAAGGGAAATATCTCTCTCTCTTTCTCTGCTCTATGTGCCTTCTCTCTCTCTCTCTCTCCTCTCTCTCTCTCATTTATTTTATTCCTGGTCTGGAATAGGGAATGAGGCCTTTACATTCAAGATTGACAATTTTAGCTGCCAAATTAAAAAAGAACCTCTCTGAATTAGTGAGATAATTGTCAGGACCCGGTGCGAGAAACAGTCACTATAATCGTCAGAACCCAGAAGATGAGGCAGACACAGCAGTACTAGAGATGGTGGTTTAATTAAAGAACAAAATCTTCAGGCAAAGAAACTAAATCCACATGTCCAAAAATAAAGCCAAGAGGCACAAATGGAAATCCTCCAAAATACAAAAGAAACTCCACAAAGTGGTAAAAAACAGCAGGGAAAAACAAACCTCAAAAGACTACTCAAATAATACACAAGAACTAAACCAGAGAACCTCTGGAAATCCAACAAGAGAAAATATCTATATAAAAAAAGGCTTGGGCTGGGTGCTAACTTACAAACACTGAGCAAGGAACTGAGGAACACACAGGGTTTAAATACTAACAAGGGAATACCTACAGGTGCAAACAATAATTAGAGCAAAAAAACAAAAGGTACAAAAAAGGTGCATGGGGACATCTAGTGACCAAAACCCGGAACAGTCTTGGCCAAAACCTGACAGAATCCCCTCCTAGGAACGGCTCCTGACGTTCCTACCAGCCTTCTTAGGGTGGAGGGTCCTGAACTGACGAATGAGGTCAGGGTCCAGTATGTCCTTGGCAGGAACCCAGGACGCTCCTCGGGACCGTAGCCTTCCCAGTCCACCAGATACTGCCAGGACCGCTGCACCCGGCGGGAATCCAGATTCCGGTGGACGGTATAAGCCGACTGGCCACCGATGACACGGGCAGGGGAGGTCTGCCTGCCGGGATAAGGGGAGAAAACAACAGGTTTTAATAAAGAAATGTGAAATGTTGGATTGATCTTAAGGGATCTGGGTAAGTGCAGGCGAAAAGTAACGGGATTGACTCTCCTGGCAATCTTAAAGGACGATGAACCTCGGGACAGCTTGCGAGACTCCACCCTTAGCGGTAAGTTTTTTGTCGAGAGCCATACTCTCTGGCCGGGGTACAGGGTAGGACCGGGACGGCGACGTCTGTTGGCTTGTCGCTGGTACTGCTGAGAGGAACGCAGAAGATTAAGACGTGCCTTCTTCCACGTAAGCCGACAGCGTCTGATGAACCTTGAGGCTGAAGGCACTCTGACTTCTGCCTCCTGGTCGGGAACAATAGAGGCGCATAGCCAAACTGACACTCATGCGGGGATATACCAGTGGAGGAGGAGCACAAGTGTTGTGCGCGTACTCGGCCCAAACAATGAAGGATGACCATGTGGACGGGTTGTTGAAACCATGCATCTGAGGGTGGTTTCCAGCTCCTGATTCATCCTCTCAGTTTGGCCATTGGACTCCGGATGGTACCCTGAAGATAAACTGGCTGTGGCCCCTATGAGTTGGCAGAAGGCCTTCCAAAACCTTGAGGCGAACTGGGGACTCTGTCGAACCATATCTTGCGGAATCCAAAGACTCGGAACACATGGTTAATCACCAACTCAGCTGTTTCCTTGCAGAAGGTAATTTGGTCAAGGGAACAAACCTGGCCGCCTTAGAAAACCTGTCGATGATGACTAGGATCGTAGTATTACCATGGGACGGAGGAAGGCCAGTAATAAAGTCCAACGAGATATGGGACCAGGGTCGGTGGGAATAGATAGAGGGTGAAGGAGTCCTTGAGGGCGGAGGTGAGAAGATTTGCCCTGGCAGCACACGGAACAGGCCTTGACGAAAGTGGCAACGTCTTCTTTATGGTAGGCCACCAGAACTTACGCTGGATAAACTCCAAGGTGCGACCTACGCCCGGGTGACAGGTGAGGCGAGAGGAGTGCCCCACAGAAGGACTTGGGATGCTGCCTTGGGAAAAACAACCGATTAGCAGGACCTCCTCCAGGGCCCGGTTCGATGGCTTGAGCTTGTTTCACGGTATCCTCCACTTGCCACGAGATCGGAGCCACGATCTTAGCGGCCGGAAGGACAGTCATGTCAGTATCTTCTCGAATGGCAGGAGAGTAGATTCGTGACAAGGCGTCCGGTTTGAGATTCTTCGACCCGGGTCTATAGGTGAGGATAAACTGAAATCGGCTGAAGAAAAGAGACCATCGAGCTTGTCTGGAGTTCAACCGCTTCGCCTGCTGGATATACTCCAGATTTTTGTGGCCGTAAGCACTTGAAACGGTTGAGAAGCCCCCTCGAGCCAGTGTCTCCATTCCTTCAATGCCATCTTAACCGCTAGGAGTTCACGATCCCCACATCGTAATTCCTCTCGGCCGGGTAAGCCGGTGAGAGAAGAAGGCGCAAGGATGAAGCTTCTTGTCTTCACCCCTCTGAGACAGGACAGCTCCAACCCCAACCTCATACGTCTACCTCCACCACAAAAGGTTCATCCCCGTTGGTAGTGTCAGGATGGGAGCAGAGAGGATGCGCTGCTTGAGTCCTTGGAAGGCCGTCTCAGCTTCTCTTCCCCACAGAAACCTTGTGTTGCCACCCTTGGTTACAGCTGAGAGAGGGGCTGCCACCGAGCTGAAGTTCTTGATGAACTTGCGGTAAAAGTTGGTGAGCCCAGGAAACGCTGAACTTCCTTAACGGACTTGGGGGTGGGCCAATCCGCTATCGCCCCTACCTTCTTGGGGTCCATCTGGACTCGACCGGGTTCCACTATAAATCCCAGGAATTGTACTCGAGAGGAATGGAATTCACACTTTTCCGGCTTAACGTACAAATGGCTGTCTAGGAGGCGTTTGAGCACTTGTCTGACATGCTTTGTGTGTCTTGAAGGGAGCTCGAAAAGATGAGGATGTCATCAAGTAAACAACACAAGATGTTAAGCATATCCCTAAGCACATGTTTATGAGCGCTTGGAACACAGCCGGAGCGTTGGTCAGGCCGAAGGGCATCACCGAGTATTCGTAGTGACCAGTAGGCGTGTTGAAAGCGGTCTTCCACTCGTCCCCGGGTTTGATCCGCACAAGATGGTATGCGTTCCGCAGGTCAAGCTTAGTGAAGACAACTGCTTCCTGGAGCAGCTCAAAGGCTGTGGCCATAAGGGGTAGCGGGTAGCGGTTACGGACGGTTATGGCATTGAGTCCCCGGTAGTCGATGCAAGGTCGTAATCCACCGTCTTTCTTGGCCAAAGAAAAACCTGCTCCCGCCGGCGAGGTAGATGGACGCATGAGGCCTGCTGCCAGAGCTCCTTGATGTAGGTATCCATAGCAGCTCGTTCGGGAGGAGAAAGGGAAAAGATCCTACCCCTGGGAGGGCAGGTCCCCGGCAACAGGTCGATGGTGCAATCGTAAGGTCTATGGGTGGTAGTTTGGTGGCCCTCTGTTTGCTAAATACCAGTTTGAGGTCATGGTAACACTGGGAACTCGGGACAGGTCGATGGATTCTAGAGACTCGGAAGGGGAACTCGGGAAGATACAAGTGGCTTGGCACGTAGGACCCCACTGCTTGATAGTGCCCACAGACCAGTCGATGTGAGGGTTATGGCTGTGAAGCCAGGGATAACCAAGGACGAGAGGGAACTCGGAACAGGAGATCAGATGAAAGTTCATCACTTCCTGGTGTTGGGAAACTGAAAGTCGCAAGGGGGTAGTGGCACGAGTAACAAGTCCAGATCCCAAAGGGCTTCTATCCAACGTAGTAACCCTTATGGGTCACTCAGAGGTTCAGAAGGAACGCCATTCTCCTTCGCCCAGACCCATCCATGAAGTTACCTGCGGCTCCAGAGTCTACCAAGGCTTGAAGAGGAAACATCGTGGTCGTCCCAGGAAAGGGTAACTGGAATGAGCAGGCGGGAGTTGGATGGATGGGAGGAGGTATGTTTCCCGTTACAGTCCTCCCAGGCCTGCACGGGAGAGTGCGTTTCCCTGGAGCCCGGGACACGTGGAGCGGAAATGGCCCGGTTTGCCGCAATATAGACAGCATCGCTCCCTCATCCGGCGTCTCTCTCAGCCTGGGAGATGCGTCCAACCTGCATGGGTTCTGGTGGAGCCAGCGAGGATAAAGGTGGAGACTCGGAGCTGGAACCGATAGGAGCTAGGGTGAGCGGTCTACGGTTGAGTTCTCTCTCTCTCTCAGACGCTGGTCTATGCGTAAGCCAACTTGATCAGGGACTCGAGGTTGTCCGGTGGTTCCCGAGTGGCCAGTTCATCTTGGATGGTGTCAGAAAGACCCTTCAAAAAACACACTGTGAGCGCTCGTCTTCCAGCCACTTGCTGCTGCCACAGTGCGGAACTGGATGGCATAGTCCGTCACGCTGCGCCGACCTTGGCGGAGAGTCAGGAGCTGTTTGGCTGAGTCAGGGCCGTTGTAGGACCTTGAAACACTCGCTTGAATTCTTCAGCAAAGTAGAGTAGCTGGCACAGCAGGGACTTTGGGCATCCCACACAGCAGATAGCCCAGGCTAGGGCTTTTTCCGACAGCAGGGTGATGATATATGCTATCTTGGACCGGTCGTGGGAAACGACGATGGTTGCAGCTCAAAGGAGAGAGAACATTGGGTGAAAAAACCTTACAAACACTCGGATCCCTGAGAACCGTTGGGGAGGCGGCAGACGAGGTTCAGCCAGGGGGTTAACTGCCAGGGGCACTTGAATCGGATGAACTGGAGCAGAAGCGGTTGCCGGGGAAGTCGATCCGAAATCTGCTTTATGGAAGTCAGCATCTCTGACAGAAGTTGAGAATGTCTAGCCATTAAGCCTCTTGCTGAACCAGAACAGCTTCGGTGGCGTTGGACAGTCCCCTCGTGGTGGACAGCATGGAAAAAAGATCCTGGGTACTGGCTGCCTCTTGGTTCATTATAATGGCTCAGTGTTTCTGTCAGGACCCGGTGCGAGAAACAGTCACTAATAATCGTCAGAACCCAGAAGATGAGGCAGACACAGCAGTACTAGAGATGGTGGTTTAATTAAAGAACAAATCTTCAGGCAAAGGAACTAAATCCACAATGTCCAAAAATAAAGCCAAGAGGCACAAAATGGAAATCCTCCAAAATACAAAAGAAACTCCACAAAGTGGTAAAAACGCAGGGAAAAACAAACCTCAAAAGACTACTCAAATAATACACAAGAACTAAACCAGAGAACCTCTGGAAAATCCAACAAGAGAAATATCTYTATAAAACAAGGCTTGGGCTGGGGCTGGGTGCTAACTTACAAACACTGAGCAAGGAACTGAGGAACACACAGGGTTTAAATACTAACAAGGGAATGACCTACAGGTGCAAACAATAATTAGAGCAAGAAAAACAAAAGGTACAAAAAAGGTGCAATGGGGACATCTAGTGACCAAAACCCGAACAGTCTTGGCCAAAACCTGACAATAATGGTGGCAGTCTCTTATAATGGGCTGTCAGTGATTACCACCCTGCTCAGCCAATCAGCTGTCAGACACACAGAGAGGGGGAGAGGAAGGGAGAGAGGATGGCTGCGTGSTGAAATGAAATGTCAATCATATTAATCTAAATGAGTAAATTAGCGTGAGTAGCTCATTGTCAAAACAGAGAGATATAGACGCACTATCCACAACCTGGACGCTACGACACYGTGCTGAAGGATGGATGGAGACACTTCGATCAGGGGGCAACAAAAAACAGACAGACGCACAGATAGAAAGAGAGGGAMGAAAGGAGTAGAGAGATTGAGAGAAAATACATGAGAGTATAAGAGGTGGTAACATGAGACAGTTACTAAGATGAACAATTGTATCATTTTCAAATGGCAAAGCACATGGTAACATACTAGTACACGTCCATTCCATTTCATCAGTCCAACAGTTGTACTGGCCGTGGCAGCTGCTGTGCTGGGGAGTTAGCTGGTGAGAGGCTTTTGAAGTGAATCATTGTGACACCAAGTGAAGTGTCATTTGATATTTCATGAATATACAGCACACAGTGTAGTAGATACATTGGGATCGTTCTTGAATTGAGGTGATTTTTTGGGGGGGGAATTACAAACAATTACACATCATGCAGGTTTTGTTAATAATGAACGTAATGTAAGTCATTTATACATGCGAAACTGTATGTTTAGGGATTGTTTAAAGTACTTAGGGTTGGCAAATTGGCTTGTCCCAGTAGTGATGTATAAAGCTGTAGTGACATGTTTTGGGAATTTAGTGATATCTATCTATTATTTTGAATGCTAGAAAGTAAGCAAAAGTATTTAATATATTACATATATCAATTAAAACAACAGATATTCAAATTCTKAATTTTTTTACAAGTATAATGTCTGTCCCTCAGTTTTAGGTAGGCGGTGTTACGTCCTTGAAAATCCCTCATTAGAAAGATAAACAAGGACCTTGAGTATTCCCTCCAGTGGCAAACCGTTATTGGGGGAGGAGTCTACGTTAAAGAAAGTGATTAGCTAATTGCAACCTTTTCTTATGTCATGAATTTTAGGATTACATTGATCATTTGGTGTGTCTAACATGCTGACCACACCGTTCGCGCACGCATTGCAAAATAAATGTGCACATACAGTTGAAGTCGGAAGTTTACATACACTTAGGTTGGAGTCATTAAAACTCGTTTTTCACCCACTCCACAAATTTCTTGTTAACAAACTATAGTCTTTTGGGGCGAAATCGTACGGATTAAGAAGCTTTCTGATAGGCTAATTGACATCATTTGAGTCAATTGGAGGTGGGCCTGTACCATGTTCATCTGTACAAATAATAGTACGCAAGTATAAACACCATGGGACCACGCAGCTGTCATACCGCTCAGGAAGGAGACGCGTTCTGTCTCCTCGAGATGAACGTACTTTGGTGCGAAAAGTGCAAATCAATCCCAGAACAACAGCAAAGGACCCTCTGAAGATGCTGGAGGAAACAGATACAAAGTATCTACATCCACAGTAAAACAAGTCCTATATCGACATAACCTGAAAGGCCACTCAGCAAGGAAGATGCCACTGCTCCAAAACCGCCATAAAAAAGCCAGACTACGGTTTGAAACTGCACATGGGGACAAAGATCGTACTTTTTGGAGAAATGTCCTCTGGTCTGATGAAACAAAAATAGAACTGGTTGGCCATAATGACCATTATTATGTTAGGAGGAAAAAGGGGGTGGCTTGCAAGCCTGAAGAACACCATCCCAACCGTGAAGCATGGAGGTGGGGTGCTTTGCTGCAGGAGGGACAGGTGCACTTCACAAAATAGATGGCATCATAAGGATGGAAAATGTTGTGGATATATTGAAGCAACATGTGAAGACATCAGTCAGGAAGTTAAAGCTTGGTTGCAAATGGGTCTTCCAAATGGACAATGACCCCAAGCATACTTCCAAAGTTGTGGCAAAATGGCTTAAGGAACAAAGTCAAGGTATTGGAGTGGCCGTCACAAAGCCCTTACCTCAATCCCATAGAAAATGTGTGGGCAAAACTGAAAAAGCGTGCGCGAGCAAGGAGGCTACAAACCTGACTCAGTTACACCAGCTCTGTCAGGAGGAATGGGCCAAAATTCACCCAACTTATTGTGGGAAGCTTTGGAAGGCTACCCGCAACGTTTGACCCAAGTTAAACAATTTAAAGGCAATGCTACCAAGTACTAATTGAGTGTATGTAAACTTCTGAGCCACTGGGAATGTGATGAAAGAAAAAAAAGCTGAAATAAATCATTCTCTCTACTATTATTCTGACATTTCACATTCTTTTTTTTTATACTTTGTTTTTATTGTAGGAAACAAAAGAAAGTACAAATAAAGTAAAATAAAATAACAAAAAAGATCTGGCAGTTACAGTGGCCAACTGTCATACCTTCATCATCATATCATCATATTAGTTACATTGGCATCTTTGAATTAGACCTTTTCCAAGTACGAAACCCATTTTCCCAGTATTCCTGACCTCTCTCCTGTTGAGTTCTTAAAGCAAAGGTCATACGCTCCATGTGGTGTATTTCTTCTACAATGTCTATCCATTGTGTCACTGTGGGAAGGTCTTTTTGTAGCCATTTCCTAGTGAWAGCCTTTGACATTTCACATTCTTAAAATAAAGTGGTGATCCTAACTGACCTAWAACAGGGAATTTTTACTTGGATTAAATGTCAGGAATTGTGAAAAACTGAGTCTAAATGTATTTGGCTAGGATGTATGTAATCTTCCGACTTCAACTGTACATGTTATTCAATCATTGCACCCACACTGCTCATGCGCAACAATGAGCGTCTGCGTTGCCAAGTCAGTTCGATTTGTGACGCTGAACAAGTCCTGCCTCTCCCATCTCCTCATTGGTTTATAGAAGCATATACCATGTGCCATCTCCTCATTGGTTATCRCCACGTGGGTGATTGAAAGATGAACTGAGGTCGGTCGGTCGTGGTAATACACCTTATTATGAAAGTTAGATGCCAATCACCATATAAAGTCCAAAGAAGAAAAAGCCTGGAAGGAGGAGATGACTAGAAACGATTCAGTTGACCGTTTTTGTCACGCCCTGATCTGTTTCACCTGTCCTTGTGCTTGTTTCCATGCCCCTACAGGTGTCGCCCATCTGCCCCATTATCCCCTGGGTACTTATACCTGTGTTCTCTGTTTGTCTGTTGCCAGTTCGTCTTGTTAGACAAGTCAACCAGCGGTTTGTCTCAGCTCCTGCTTTTCCCCAGTCTCTCTGTTTCTTGTCCTCCTGGTTTTTGACCATTGCCTGTCCTGACTCTGAGCCCGCCTGCCTGACCTCTCTGCCTGCCCCTGACCCTGAGCCTGCCTGCCTGCCTGTACCATTGCCCACTACTCTGGATTATCGACCCCTGCCTGCCTTGACCTATCTTTTGCMTGCCCCTGTTGCTGTAATACATACTGTTACTTCAACACAGTCTACATTTGGGTCTTACCTGAAACKTTATAGAGGACCTTGTGCATTTCATTTCAGGTTAAATAAAAACTCAACGTTTATATCCCAGGACAAATTAGCTAGAAACTGCAAGCTAGCTAGCTAAATTGACATAAATGTTTCATGATTTTCGACTTGTCCCCAAATTAATATAATCGCGTTTGGTGTGGAGGGACAAAATCAATTCGCGCATGATGGCGCATGCGCGCATCCGGTTTGGGCATGTTGTAAGGCTGCCTTTATAGAGGAAGCCCAATTCTGATATTTTTCCAATAATTGGGCAAAAGATCAGAATTGAGCTGCCTGTGTAAATACGGTCTAAATCCGAAGAGTCACTTGGCGTTAGTCAATTTAAATGAAGGGAAATAACGTTGTGAGCAAAATAATTTATCATATTTACTGATATATCATAAATAATTTACTAATTCACTTTAGTAAATTATTTGAGCAGCTGTGGCCTCCATTTAAGAAAATCCTCAATACCAAACATTTGTCATCGGTGTTACCYTCATTGGTGTTACCGTCATTGGTGTTACCGTCATTGGTGTTACCATCATTGGTTTACCATCATTGGTGTTACTACTCCTACTGGTGGCACAATGTTATAATAACAGTTCAAATGATTTAGTCATTAAGCTGCCATATTAGTTGATTGAGAATGATAAAATGTACCGAAATACATTCAAATAACAATTTTTTCCCCCAAAATGCCATGTCCAAATGCCACCGCAATTCAAGAACAAGCCATTGAAAACACTAAACAGGGTCAAATGTATCTCTCTGTCACAGATCCCACCGAAACGTTCATTACGCACAGCTGGCCCCTATTCCCAGTGGTTAGGACTTGTATAAGTGTGTCCTTATCTGGCGATCATTGTTACTATGTCCGTTGGTCGRGTGCTGTGTATTTTGGCTTTCGTGCCATTATGGATTGCGCAGATAATTACGGGTCTCGTCCCGTGTCATAATCATTGTGCGCTTGTGTTATTTATTCGAGGTACTCATCGCTCTTTCGTTTGGGTTTCTACCCTCCCCTGTAATTATTCCCCAGGTTGTTGCCCTAAATTAGAATGTGCTCTCAGTCAATTTACCTGGTAAAATKAGGGTTACCTTTTTATTTAACTAAGAAGAGGAATGTATAYCCACACACAATATACATAATGAGGTTGTTTGCATGTTGTTGGTATCGTCTACCTTAAAAAAAAAACGAAAATACTACTTCYAAGTAATCAAGAACCTCAGATGTATTTATATGGCAATTTTCTGTGAAGCAAGGCAGCTTTTAGAATGGATGTATTTTCAAGCTTGTGCTACATCATTTTGCTCACTAGATGACAGTCCTGAGTTGCTGTTCTGTTTCAAAGGGCCAGTTTCCTTGGCCCATAAGCTATTGGTTGATTCTGTGTCCCACGCTCCTCTTCCCTTTCACAGCTTTAATGACTGTGAATAAAAGGGAGAGTCATTTGTTAGATCCATTATGAACCATCATCACTGCTCTGCTTAGCTGCAGATAGACTGACGCACACTCCCGTTTGGCTGTCTAAGCACTTCTCAGATTAACAATTAAGAATAGACTGGTGGTTAATTAATTAAAACGACCCTGGAATAAACCAATACTCAAAATAGCACCTGCCCCTTTCCTATACACTCCAACCTCCACTGCCTCACAGATTCTTCCTTTCTTTCTTTCTTTCTTTCTGTCTTTTCTTCTTTCTTTCTTTCCTTTCTTTCTGTCTTTTTTGTTCAAATCCATTTCCATCAGAGATAATGCTATTATGAAAATGGGCTAGAACATTTGATTTATTTAATTACCTCACAGTTTAGTTCATGRAACCTTAATCAAGGGCAATAATACCTTATATGGGCTTTATTCAAGATGTATTCTTGGATTGATCAATAGAGCATGACCTTGTTTCTGAACTACATCATCCTTACCATAACCATCATTACCATAATCTGCACAATCAAATTGACCTGAATCAACAATGATATAAAGACAACAAAAGAGGATCTGTGCCGTGTATAGGTTATCAGTGTATGAACTAAAGCACACATCATCATGACGACACCACACCACAGCCCTAATGACATCAGGATTTGTCAGAGTCTTATTACATGGACTGATGGAGTCGTAGTAAGTCACAGTGGAGTAACAGTACGTGTGATCGTCAGTGCTTATGAGGACTGGGTGAGAGGGACACGTGTGGCAGAGACGAAAAGGGTAGCACAGCTATTCAAACTGCATCTCATTGTATCTAATGGGCTAACGTAATGCAATGATTTAACGTGTGCAGGGAATAGATTGAGAAGCATGGGGTTGTGAACATTTGATACTTTTTTCAGTGTGACCACAGAACACTATGGGATGCAAATTTGCCATTTATAAACTCCATACAATAGCACTCATTACTGTAAATAATATGCTGATTAAATTTACGCAAACGCAAAAAAGCTTGGGTTGGGAAAGGGGATCACTCACTCACTCACTCACTCACTCACTCACTCACTCACTCACTCACTCACTCACTCACTCACTCACTCACTCACTCACTCACTCACTCACTCACTCACTCACTCACTCAAATGATGCTCGTTGTATGTAGGGCTGCTTTGCCTACGTTGCTGTTACCAGAAGAAAATCATTCAAATCAAATAGTCTGAGTGCATTTTATTTTCTTGTAAACCTGTGTTTACACAACGTGTTGTAATATTGCAAATGTCAGTAAAGAAATTGGCATTGTAGATGCTGTTAATCAATTTCATTATACTGTAATATTTCCTAAAGATTAAGGTTTTTGTTATTATTCTATAACCCAGGAAGCAATCTCCTTCGAAATCCTCTTGGCCCAGGCCGGATTTATGAATGGGAAGTACATAGGATGGGGTGGGGAAACGTACACTATATCACAGTTTACAGACAAAGGGATTATTCCGCTATGACCTGGTCTACTGTATGGGAATACAAACATAGCCTGTGTCCTTTGTTTTTGCTGTGTGACATTGTGTGTCTCATTTCAATTAGGCCATAACAGACTACGTAACTGCTTTCATAATTGTTTATGCTCTCAGTGCAGGCTATATGAAGGGAATATGTACAACCATACAGTATGGACAACATACTACATCAAAAACATTGTATAATGCATATATCTGAAGTAAAAGGACAGAATTGCAATTGATTGATTTTATATCATCAGAGAGGTCAGGGGAACCATCCACGATGTAGATAGTTTTTACCTTGAGACATCAATCTGCAGCTGAATTCCAGGATTATGGGAAATTAATTCAGTTTTACCAGCCCATGAAACAGATGGCTATTTCATTTAGGACTCAGGCTAGTTTTGTTGCTTGGCAATCTCTCCCCAAACCAAATCAGAAACCATAAAGTGTCACTTAGGGCCAGTGGAATCTGGTTTTCCACACTATTCTAGCTGTGAAAGCGTCAGGCATCCCTCACAAACCAAGGAGCCTCGGCTCAGCCCGCCCCCCAGACACAGACCTCTATGCAAAACAGAAGCTGACTCAAAATGAATTGACGGGTTATATATGATATTAAGCAAAGGGAGTGGGAGGGATGTCTCCTTTAAAGATATTGAAATTAAGAAACAGTAACAGATACTAAATTGCTGGTGGAAGAACCTATTTTATTGACAGACAATCTGTGTGCATTTATGTATATTTTTCAATGAATGTACCAATTCAAAATGTTTGTTGATAATCTATCTTTCCCAAATTTCCTTTAAACTACATTTTCAACCATTTGCACTTTTCTTTATTCTTATCTTCTGGTTTCTTCCCAGTCACCCACTTCTCTTCTCCCCTTCCCAGTCACCCACTTCTCTTCTCCCCTTTCCAGTCACCCACTTCTCTTTTCCCCTTCCCAGTCACTCATGTCTCCTCTCCCCTTCCCAGTCACCCACTTCTCTTTTCCCCTTCCCAGTCACTCATGTCTCCTCTCCCCTTCCCAGTCATCCACTTCTCTTCTCTTCTAAAGCGGGAGTAACAGGAACAGCAGCAGGCAGGCCCCATCACCCGCGGAGCAACACAGGAATGCATTGTATGTGTTAGAAAGACAGGACAGTCGGGCGAAATAGTGCCTAAGTTAACTAAAATCGTCATTTAACATATTTCAACCACGATACACACACCCCTGGGAAAGAGAGAGTAAAATCATATTTTCCAGCACAATTTTATATGGTGAAATGGCCCGGTATTTTGTAGTTTTCCGGCAAAAAACACAGTCACATATACACACACAAGTGAGCCGCGGAGGAATCCTTAAGGTTGTCAGTGCGTGCTTCGCCGCTGAAAGCGCACACAGTAAATTGAAGCTAGAATCGCTTCGAAAACCTGGAGTGGAGTTTGATTTTAATCTATCGCAAAACCCCTTTAAAAAGTATCCAAACACAACTCCAGCTTTACATTTCTTCAATTGATATTTTTTAAATAGTGTCTCTGTGAGAATTTAAACATCTATTTTCTATTTCCACATTTTAAATGCCAATAAATCCCATCGTGTTCATTGGGTGCAGGGCTGGTGTTCTGACCTCCAGACTAGAGCTGATATTTTACCTCATGGAAATAATGCTGGGAAAGCCTGCCTACAACACACACTGGTGAGGCAAGCTATCTCAAACAAGATACATGTTTGAGTATCAACCTTTATATTTTGCTATAGTAAAATCAACTGTATTATTTTGTCCATATGCATTCTTATAAAACATTCCAGTCACATGGTAAGCAACATGAATACCAGAATAGAATAGAATAGAGAGAGAACGTATGTATTACACTAAAAAGGTAAAAAACACAATATGGATTAGTTCATTTGGATGCYTCTCAGACAGACCTCAGTCCTGTAATATAGGCTATCCATGCTTGAAGACCACAACTCCCTACCATAGACTCTATATAGCCTAAAATCCATCAGAAATCCATGGCAATATACTCTCTGAAGCAGCCTGACTCAGTCTATCCAAGCCAACCTTCTCCACTGTCTGCCCTCTGGTTCTGGAATGCGTCCTCTGGACAGGCTCTTCCCTCAAACAGCACTCAAGTATTTGGAATGGGTGGCAAAACCAACACACCTCCCTATTGGTCTATTGGTTATCCCCTGGTCCTCTGTTCTCCTGTGTCTGATTCCTCTGTCTGTCCTCCTCTGTCTGTCCTCCTGTGTCTGATTCCTCTGTCTGTCCTCCTCTGTCTGTCCTCCTGTGTCTGATTCCGCTGTCTGCCTCTCCTCTGTCTGTCCTCCTCTGTCTGATTCTTCTGTCTGCCTCTCCTCTGTCTGCCTCTCCTCTGTCTGATTCTTCTGTCTGCCTCCTCCTCTGTCTGCCTCTCTCTGTTCTTCTCCTCTGTCTGCCTTCCTCTGTCTGATTCTCTGTCTGCCTCTCTCTGTCGTTCCCTCTGTCTGCATTCCTTCTGTCTGTCTCCTCTGTCTGCCTCTCCTTCGTCTGTTCCTCTGTCTGCCTCTCTGTCTGCCTCTCTTGTCTCCTCCTTTGTCTGCCTCTCTCTGTCTGTCCTCCTCTGTCTGCCTCTCCTCTGTCGAGTTCCTCTGTCTCCCTCCCTTCTGTCTGTCCTCCTGTGTCTGCCTCTCCTCTGTCTGTCCTCATCTGTCTGATTCCGCTGTCTGTCTATCCTCCTCTGTCTGATTCCTCTGTCTGTCTGTCCTCCTCTGTCTGTCTGTCCTCATTTGTCTGATTCCTCTGTCTGTCTGTCCTCATCTGTCTGATTCCTCTGTCCTCCTCTGTCTGTCCTTGTTTGTGCTCCGAGCATCAGCGGGGCTGTTGGACAGAGATACAGGCAGCCCGAGCGACTGCTAGGAATGAGGCGGCCTCAGCCAGGAGTTTAATCAAACATTGGGGTGCCGCTGTGTTCGCTGTCAATGTGCCACCATTTCAAAGAGATGCCATATTAGGGAACACAATAGAGAAAAATCACCTCCTGTTGGAGTGTTGGGAGTCTATAAACAAATGTACATGCCTTCTCCCATGTCTCTGAAAGAGGCTGACAGCAGGGAGGTTCATTTCGTTGACGTGCAACCAAGAAGATTTTTTGGGAGGACTTCAAAGAAAACTATTCTCTATCATCACAGACAGAGGCTGTCTCTCTCACTCTCTCTCTTTCTCATCCAACAAGCCGATCTTTATCTTTTTACTTTAGAAAATCATTGTGTAAAAGCAGAAAGAGAAGTTAATGCAAAATCAACATAGTGGTTAACCTTCAGTAATGGTCACATTTGGAGAGTGGGAAGAACAGCCTTGGAATTATAATGTAGACTGTATCTCTGGATGACTTCCTGTATCTCTGGATGACTTCCTGTATCTCTCGATGACATTCATTGAATGATCTGGAGGAAAGGACGGCTCGGTTATTTAGATTTAGACTGTATTGACATCACTCTGTGACTGGATGGCCCGTCCTGTCAGAAAACCCCATGCTACTGTCCAGAACAACCCCTAACCCATTACCTCTTTCCCCATAAACTTTAGGGGCAAGGGGTTAGGGTGCAGGGGTAGTTTCTGCACAGGACCTTCTCCGCTCAGTCAGTCCCGTTTGATTGTCACATCTGTCTGATAGACACAGATAGCGTGCTGCCGTGGCGACTGGGACAGGGCTAGGATGCGGCTGGGGTTTACCCGTCCCTGTAGTGCCCAGCTGTCGATGGTTACATAATAGCGGGACCTTGTCGGGCTGCCGGACGGCTTTGTCCCCCTGTCATTGTGGCTGAGATTAAGCTGTGGGCGAGGAACCACTGCTGAGGGTTTCCTACCTGATCTCCAGCAGAGAAAACAAACCAAACAGAGGTTGTGTTTCAAATGGCACCCTATTCCCTATATAGTGCACTACTTTTGACCAGAGCCCTAATAGAGCCTGATGGGTCATGGTCAAAAGTAGTGCACTACATAGGGAACAGGGTGCCATTTGGGGCGCACACAGACTCACACATTTGGGGAGCCCGCGCTTACAGCCTAAAGCACACAGACCCGGCTAGAGGCTGGAGTTGTTACTCCTTTCCTTTCACACTCTGCTTTGTTTGGCTGAACAGTACTTCTTGTCTTGATTATGTGGTTGATGTTAAATGTATTGCCAGAGTAAAGACCACCAGTAGAGATTACACTGGCTGCCCTTGAATTACACTTCCTCATAGCCTTGAATTACACTTCCTCATCGACTTGAATTACACTTCCTCATATCCTTGAATTTGAATGTTTCAAATGACATGAATTGCCAAATGGGAATACAATCTGGGGATATGATGGCACGGCTAGGCTACTACTACAAAATGAATTTGACATTCATTTCTTCAGCATGTGTTACATACAGACTTATCATAAATGATCACCTGAGACAAGTATCAATGCTCCAGCTGTTGTAAAATATATAGTATTTTTATTATTAATAGGTCCGCTGGCCATAACAGATTTAAACAGATTTAAATTCACCACCACCACCCCTGAGCAAGGCAGTTAACCCAGTGTTCCCCGGGCGCCGACGACGTGGACGTCGATTATGGCAGCACGCCGCACCTCTCTGATCCAGAGGGGCTGGGTTAAATGCGAAAGACACATTTCAGTTGAATACATTCATTTGTATAACTGACTAGGCATCCCCCTTTCCTTTCCAGTCCAGTGTATATCATCACCTGGTTTGATGCAGCTATTATTGGTTGCTGTATGCATTGTACATGCATGTAGTTAGAGTAAATGTGGTTTAATAACAGGGTTATTGAGATTGAAACCATAAAAATCAAGGGCAGTGTGTGTGTAAACCCCCACCTCTTTAAGGAATACCTAGGATAGGATAAAGTAATCCTTCTCACCCCCCTTAGCAGCTTACATTAGGATGAAGGTCTGTAGCCACCTCCGTTGCAGTTTCCGTCGGTTGATCTATTAGAAGTGGGGTTCCGTTGTGGATAGAGGGCATCAATCCAATGGCAAATAGATATAGTCTAATAGTGACCGAAAGAACATTGATCCGGATAGACTTAATTCAGATAGCAGCATACCATATAAGGACAAGGCTAACATTAGCGGCCGCAGGATGGGCGTTCAGGTAACGTCGCGACGAGTGCCAGTTGGATACTCCCATCGGGCAAGGATAACGTCCATCACTGGTAGTCCAGTCATTAGGTGAAGGCCCGATGGGCACCATGAAGCGCTCTATCAGCCCCAGGCAGTGCTGACTAGAACTCTTCACTGGCTAGCTCCGAATAATTGATCGTTGCTCCGAGGAGATCGACGGTAAGCCAATAGTCAGACGAGGTAGCAGCTCGCTAGCTGCGAAATCCAGTGTTGTAATGTCAACCTTGCGGATTGAAATCCGTAAGGGATGAATATGGAGAAAAAATCTAAGAACCTAACACGGTCACCGCAGCTTCATGGTGCTTGGTCTTGACAAGACCCGATTCCATATCACTGCACGATGTAAAAAACACCCAGCATAGGAAGACAGACACCCACACCCCTATGCTACCATACCTACCTCGAAGCTAAAGGATAAGCTGATGACCCACCAAAAACCGTGCGGATAGTTCTGGTTAGCTCTGGCCAGAGTTCTGTGCCAATCGCCTTGTCAAACCAAAACACTCACAAACTTCTACGAACGCCACAAATCGAGAATCCTGTTCGGCACTGATCACCGGCGGTACCAGGCAACTGCTCCGCCACAACCGCTAGGGCTCTCAAGAGAGAGTGAATCTGCAGAACGCACCAATCACGCGAGGGGGCAACTACCTGCCATCCAGGTCACCTACACCACCCGATGTCACAGGAAGCCATTAAAGATCATCAGACAAACAACCACCAAGCACTGCCTGTTCCACCCGTCTATCATCCAGAAAACGAAGAGGTCAGTACAGTGCATCAAAGCAGGGACCGAGAGACTGAGAAACGCTTCATCTCAAGCATCAGACTGTAAAGCAGCCACCACTCACATTAGCGGCCTAGACTCACATACTGACTCAACTCCAGCCACTTTGAAAAATGGGAATTGATGAAATATGTAAAAATGTACCCTAGCCACTTTAAGCAATGCCACTTAATACAATGTATTACATACCCTACATACCCATCACATATGTATATTATACTGTACTCATATAGTCAATCTACTTGCAGTCTTGCCATCTTTATCAAGCACATGTACACTACCCCACTTTAAACTATGTCCACTTTATGATTACTACCTACAGACGTCAATCCATACGTACTATACCGTACTCTATACCATTCTACTGCATTGCCAGCCGTTCATGTACAGCACCTCACTATATTTCATGTACCATAATTCTTGTATCCCCTTTACAACTGTGGTGTGTGTGTAATGATAAGGTAAGAGATGTGGAATGTTATTAGGTTAGATGTACTGTGTTATCGATGCATAGTCGAACATAAGAAGCACAAGCGACTTCGCTACACGCCGCGATTAACACACTGGACAACATCGTGTATGTGACTAAACAAAATTTGATTGATTTGAATTGATTTGACGTTAGCTTCTGGCTAGCGTCGGTAAGCTTTCTATGGCGAGCCTTTATGTGGATTCATTGAGGGTGAGGTAAATAAATACTTTCTTTTTTAATGGTGAGGCGGCCAGATGGACAGGAAACAGTGTTTTGAAGTTGAAGTTTTTGGAAAAGGAAAATATAGTAAAAGAGGATGCGAACGAAAAGTAAGTGTGTAAATCTATATGATGATATACGGGACACGACCAATACGAGGACAAAAGACGTCCTGACTTGCATTGCCTATCTGATAATATGTTACTGTTTCCCCATGCCCATAAACCCATTGAATTGAACTATGAACTGAATTTGACAGAAGGGGCAGGGAGGAAAGACGCGCCTGTACAAAGGAGCAGCTGCGTCATCGCAACAAACCCAGACTGGAGACTACTAGTGAGGGTGCTGAAGTAACTTTTCAAAAAGGATTCTGCCAAGCGAGAAGTGTGCCTGGCCTCCCCGCTGGTGGATAGTCTGCGCTATGAAATGAAACGACTATCTCTTAGCCTAACAGCCTGGGTAAATAATGGATAATGCATTAATTAACAAAACAGGCTCCAGGAAATCAGCGTGCCTCAACGGCGCGTAATTGAAGCCCCCCCTTCCAAAAGCCCTCCACGCCCCACACGGCACACATGACACATTTATTACATTACGTTCATTAAGTCATTAGCAGACCCTTACCAGAGCGACTTACAAAGTATGGAGCATTATACCATATATGACACCAAGGGAAACACCACTTTACAACTAGATGCATCTGCTTTTGAAGGGGGGAGTGGGGGA
>NW_019943118.1:118154-139002 GCF_002910315.2 Salvelinus sp. IW2-2015
AGCCTTACGGTTGTGGGCGGAGCAGTTGCCGTACCAGGCGGTGATACAGCCCGACAGGATGCTCTCGATTGTGCATCTGTAGAAGTTTGTGAGTGCTTTTGGTGACAAGCCGAATTGGCCAGAACCTGGCCAGAAGCTAACCAGAACTAACCACGGTTTGTGGTCATCAGCTATCCTTTAGCTCGATAAGCTATCGRCACTTTTTTACAACGCGACTCAGACCAGAACATACCGGACCTATTTTTCTCCATATCCCCGGATTTCAACCGCAAGGTCTGGACATTTACACCTGGATTTCGCAGCTAGCTAGCTGCTACCCGTCTGACTATTGGCTTACGTCGATCCCGGAGCAAACATCAATTATTCCGGAGCTAGCCAGCTGAAGAGTTCTATCAGCCACTCCTGGGCTGATAGAGCCCCACCGGGCCTTCACGACTGGACTACCGACGTTATCTGCCCGAGGGAGTTATCCAACTGGCACCTCCGTCGCGACGTTACCTGAACGCCCATCTGCGGCCCGCTAATCGTTAGCTGTCTTATCGGCTGCTATCTGAATAAGTCTATCGGACAATGTTTCTTGGGTCACTATAACTATATCTATTTTGCCAATTGGATTGATCCCCTCTACCACACGGAACCCCACTAATCTACCGACGGAAACGCACGAGGTGGCTAAAAACAGACCTCCATCCTATGCTAGCTTGCTACCGATGGCCCGGCTAGCTGTCTGAATCGACGTGACCCCAACCAATCTCTACTCACTGGACCCTTATTGATCACTCGATTAAGCATGCCTCTCCTTAATGTCAATATGCCTTGTCCATTGCTGTTCTGGTTAGTGTTTATTGGCTTATTTCACTGTAGAGCCTCTGGCCCTGCTCACTATACCTTATCCAACCTTTCAGTTCCACCACCCACACATACGATGACATCACCTGGTTTCAATGATGTTTCTAGAGACAATATCTCTCTCATCATCACTCAATACCTAGGTTTACCTCCACTGTATTCACATCCTACCATACCTTTGTCTGTACATTATACCTTGAAACTATTTTAATATCCCCAGAAACTTCCTTTTACTCTCTGTTCTAGACGTTCTAGACGACCAATTCTCATAGCTTTTAGCCGTACCCTTATCCTACTCCTCCTCTGTTCCTCTGGCGATGTAGAGGTGAATCCAGGCCCTGCAGTGCCTAGCTCCACTCCTATTCCCCAGGCGCTCTCTTTTGAWGACTTCTGTAACCGTAATAGCCTTGGTTTCATGCATGTTAACATTAGAAGCCTCCTCCCTAAGTTTGTTTTGTTCACTGCTTTAGCACACTCTGCCAACCCGGATGTTCTAGCCGTGTCTGAATCCTGGCTTAGGAAGACCACCAAAAATTCTGACATTTTTATCCCTAACTACAACATTTTCAGACAAGATAGAACGGCCAAAGGGGGCGGTGTTGCAATCTACTGCAAAGATAGCCTGCAGAGTTCTGTCCTACTATCCAGGTCTGTACCCAAACAATTTGAACCAATTTGAACTAAAAACAAGTCTTTCACCGTTGCCGCCTGCTATAGACCACCCTCTGCCCCCAGCTATGCTCTGGACACCATATGTGATCTGATTGCACCCCATCTATCTTCAGAGCTCGTGCTGCTAGGCGACCTAAACTGGAACATGCTTAACACCCCAGCCATCCTACAATCTAAGCTTGATGCCCTCAATCTCACACAAATGATCAATGAACCTACCAGGTACCACCCCAAAGCCGTAAACACGGGCACCCTCATAGATATKATCCTAACCAACTTGCCCTCTAAATACACCTCTGCTGTTTTCAACCAAGATCTCAGCGATCACTGCCTCATTGCCTGTATCCGTAATGGGTCAGCGGTCAAACTACCTCCACTCATCAATGTCAAACGCTCCCTGAAACACTTCAGCGAGCAGGCCTTTCTAATCGAGCTGGCCGGGGTATCCTGGAAGGATATTGATCTCATCCCGTCAGTTTTTTTATTTTTTTATTTTTTTATTTTACCGTTATTTTACCAGGTAAGTTGACTGAGAACACATTCTCATTTGCAGCAACGACCTGGGGAATAGTTACAGGGGAGAGGAGGGGGATGAATGAGCCAATTGTAAACTGGGGATTATTAGGTGACCGTGATGGTTGAGGGCCAGATTGGGAATTTAGCCAGGACACCGGGGTTAACACCCCTACTCTTACGATAAGTGCCATGGGATCTTAATAGACCTCAGCAAGTCAGGACACCCGTCTTAACGTCCCATCCAAAGACGGCACCTACACAGAGAGTGTCCCCAATCACTGCCCTTGGGCATTGGGTTTTGTTTAGACCAGAGGAAAGAGTTGCTCCTACGGCCTCCAACCACCACTTCCAGAGCACCTGTCTTCCCATCAGGGACTGACCAGGACCAGTTAGAGGATGCCTGGTTATTTTCTTTAAATGCCTTCCTCACCAAATCTTAAATAAGCATAGCCCATCAGAAATTGAACAGAACAGATATAGCCCTTTGTTCTCTCCAGACCTGATGCCTTAACCAACACAAAAACATCTATGCGTGCTGCTTAGCCATCGAACAGCCCCGTGATATGCAACTTTTCAGGGAAGCTAGAAACCAATATACACAGGCAGTTAGAAAAGCCAAGGCTAGCTTTTTCAAGCAGAAATTTGCTTCCTGCAAACACAAACTCAAAAAAGTTCTGGACACTGTAAAGTCATGGAGAATAAGAACATCTCCTCCCAGCTGCCCACTGCACTGAAGATAGGAAACACTGTCACCACCGATAAATCCACTATAATTGAGAATTTCAATAAGCATTTTCTACGGCTGCATGCTTTCCACCTGGCTACCCTACTCCGGTCAACAGCACTGCACCCCCCACAGCTACTCGCCCAAGCCTTCCCATTTCTCCTTCTCCCATATCCAGTCAGCTGATGTTCTGAAAGAGCTGCAAAATCTGGATCCCTACAAATCAGCCGGGCTAGATAATCTGGACCCTTTCTCTCTAAAATTATCTGCTGAAATTGTTGCCACCCTATTACTAGCCTGTTCAACCTTTCTTTCGTGTTGTCTGAGATTCCCAAAGATTGGAAAGCAGCTGCAGTCACACCCCTCTTCAAAGGGGGGACACTCTTGACCCAAACTGCTACAGACCTATATCTATCCTACCTGCCTTTCTAAGGTCTTCGAAAGCCAAGTCAACAAACAGATTACCGACCATTTCGAATCCCACATACCTTGTCCGCTATGCAATCTGGTTTCAGAGCTGGTCATGGGTGCACCTCAGCCACGCTCAAGGTCCTAAACGACATCTTAACCGCCATCGATAAGAAACAATAATGTGCAGCCGTATTCATTGACCTGGCCAAGGCTTTCGACTCTGTCAATCACCACATCCTCATCGGCAAACTCGACAGCCTTGGTTTCTCAAATGATTGCCTCGCTGGTTCACCAACTACTTCTCTGATAGAGTCAGTGTGTCAAATCGAGGGTCTGTTGTCCAGGCCTCTGGCAGTCTCTATGGGGGTCCACAGGTTCAAATTCTTGGACCGACTCTCTTCTCTGTATACATCAATGATGTCGCTCTTGCTGCTGGTGAGTCTCTGATCCACCTCTACGTAGAGGACACCATTCTGTATACTCTGGCCCTTCTTTGGACACTGTGTTAACAACCTCCAGGAGAGCTTCAATGCCATACACTCTCCTTCCGTGGCCTCCAATTGCTCTTAAATACGAGTAAACTAAATGCATGCTCTTCAACCGATCACTGCTGCACCTGCCCGCTGTCCAACATCACTACTCTGGACGGCTCTGACTTAGAATATGTGGACAACTACAAAACCTAGGTGTCTGGTTAGACTGCAAATTCTCCTTCCAGACTCACATCAAACATCTCCAATCCAAAGTTAAAGCTAGAATTTCTTCCTATTCGCAACAAAGCACCCTTCACTCATGCTGCCAACATACCCTCGTAAAACTGACCATCCTACCAATCCTTGACTTCGGTGATGTCATTTACAAATACCTCCAACACCCTACTCAATAAATTGGATGCAGTCTATCACAGTGCCATCCGTTTTGTCACCAAAGCCCCATATACTACCCACCACTGCGACCTGTATGCCTTCGTTGGCTGCGCCTCGCTTCATACTCGTCGCCAAACCCACTGGCTCCAGGTCATCTACAAGACCCTGCTAGGTAAAGTCCCCCCTTATCTCAGCTCGCTGGTCACCAAGCACCACCTGTAGCAGATGTATATCTCTCTGGTCACCCCCAAAACCAATTCTTCCTTTGGAAGAATCCTCTCCTTCCAATTCTCTGCTGCCAATGACTGGAACGAACTACAAACATCTCTGAAACTGGAAACGCTTATCTCCCTCACTAGCTTTAAGCACCAGCTGTCAGAGCAGCTCACAGATTACTGCACCTGTACATAGCCCATCTATAATTTAGCCAAACAACTACCTCTTTCCCTACTGTATTTTATTTATTTATTTGCTCCTTTGCACCCCATTATTTTATATCTCTACTTTGCACATTCTTCCACTGCAAATCTACCATTCCAGTGTTTTACTTGCTATATTGTATTTACTTTGCCACCAGGCCTTTTTGCCTTCACCTCCCTTATCTCACCTCACTTGCTCACATTGTATAGACTTATTTTTCTACTGTATTATTGACTGTATGTTTGTTTTACTTCATGTGTAACTCGTGTTGTTGTATGTGTCGAACTGCTTTGCTTTATCTTGACCAGGTCGCAATTGTAAATGAGAACTTGTTCTCAACTTGCCTACCTGGTTAAATAAAGGTGAAATAAATAAATAAATAAATGTGTTAACATTGCCAAAGCAAATAATGAGGTAGATAATATACAAAAGTGAAATAAACAATAAAAATTAACAGTAAACATTACACATACAGAAGTTTCAAAACAATAAAGACATTACAATGTCATATTATGTATATACACAGTGTTGTAACAATGACAAATGGTTAAAGTACACAAGGAAAATAAATAAGCATAAATATGGGTTGTCTTTCTCTCACTCTCTCTGTCTCTGCCTCCCTCTCCTCCATCAGCCTGATCCAGGCCAGCTTTTCCCTCTCTCTCCTGGTTATAACAGGGAGCCAAGCCTTACATTAAATCTGGGTTTCTGCATAACCCCTTGTGCGTTTTTTTGTTTTTGTAGTCTGCTGGCCTCTCTCGCTCTCTCTCCTCACTCTTTCTCGCTCTTCTCTTGCAGTGGAAGAAGTGCCTTATAAAGGCAAACCAACCAAAGCCTCCCTTCGCCTCCTGCTCAATGTTTCTATTGCTCTGTGTTCATACAGTTCCCTTGCACACAACAATAGATATATCATGTTAAACCCACCCCCCCCCCCCCCCCCCTTAATATGTTGTTTTTGCATTACTCCTAGTAACTGACAGATAGAGAGGTCTATTGGGGGTGGAGCCTCTTCTTTTCATCCATTACCCACCTCCCCTCTTTTCATTTTCTTTCTAAATTGCATTTTCTAAAAAGCGATAGAGTTCTAACATGCTATGATAACTGAGCTATATCTCCCCCCTCCTCCTCCTTACTGAAATTGTCTGATTTGCTGAAATGAACGCAGGAAGGAAGGCTAATGTCTCTCTCCTTGCTGTGTGAAAGGAAACATAGCCGTTGTCTCTGACAGTCTGGGTTCTTATAAGTCACTTTGTTGTAACAGCCCGGTTGAGGATTGTGTTCTGCTGCTATCAAAGACACCCGATATCAAAACCTCTCTTTTAGAAGCATTCAGCCAAATCCTCCAGACGCAGGTTCATGGACATGACACTGTCACGGCAGAGAAGTAATATGACTGATATTAGCTGTTTCACATTCATACACCTATTTATGATATACTGAAGAAAATATAAACATATAAATGTAACATGTAAAGTGTTGGTCCCATGTTCCATACGCACAAAAAGCTTTTTCTCCTTTTACATCCCTGTTAGTGAGCATTTGATCCTTTGCCAAGATAATCCATCTACCTGACGAGTGGGGCATATCAAGAAGCTAATTAAACAGCATGATCATTATACAGGTGCACCTTGTGCTGAGGACAATAGAAGGCCACTGTAAACGCCATAGATATCTCAAGTTTGATGGAGCGGGCAATTGGCATGCTGACTGCAGGAATGTCCACCAGAGCTGTTGCCAGATAATTTAATGTTCATTTCTCTACCATCAGCTGCCTCCAATGTCGTTTTAGAGAATTTGGCAGTAATTCCAACCAGCCTCACAACAACAGACCACGTGTAACCACACCAGTCCAGGACCTCCATGTCTGGCTTCTTCACCTGCGGGATCATCTGAGACCAGCTACTTGGACAGCTGATGAAATTGTGGGTTTGCACAGCTGATGAAACTGTGGGTTTGCACAACCAAATAATTTCTCAACAAACTGTCAGAAACCGTCTCATGGAAGCTCATCTGCGTGTCCATCGTCCTCACCAGGGTCTTGACCTGACTGCAGTTCGGCGTCGTAACTGACTTCAGTGGACAAATGCTCACAGCGTGTATGGCGTCGTGTGAGCGAGCGGTTTGTGGATGTCAACGTTGTGAACAGAGTGTCCCATGGTGGGGTTATGGTAGGGGCAGGCATAAACTATGGACAATGAACACAATTTAATTTTGTTTGATGGCAATTTGAATGCACAGAGATACCGTGACGAGATCCTGAGGCCTATTGTCGTGCCATTCATCCACTGCCATCGCCTCATGTTTCAGCATGATAATGCACGGCCCCATGTTGCAAGGATCTGTACACAATTCCTGAAAGCTGAAAATGTCCCAGTTCTTCTATGGCCTGCATAGTCACCAGACATGACACCCATTGATCATGTTTGGGTTGCTCTGGATCGAGGTGTACAATAGCTTGTTCCAGTTCCCGCCATTATCCAGCAACTTCTCAAAGCCGTTGAAGAGGAGTGTGACAACATTCCACAGGCCCCAATTAACAGCCTGATCAAATCTATGCAAAGGAGATGTGTAGCTCTACATGAGGCAAATGGTGGTCACACCAGATACTGACTGCTTTTCTGATCCACGCCCCTACTTTTTTTTTTTTTAAAGGTATCTGACAGATGCATATCTGAATTCCCAGTCATGTGAAATCCATAGATTAGGGCTTAATGAATGTATTCTAATTGTCACAGTGTTGCACTCTTACTGTAATTAATGAAACGTATGTTGTTAAGTCATTTGTGGGTGCTTTGCTCAGCCCTCCAGTTCTGTGCCACGGACTCAAAGCAAATCAACAATAGATTAACAACAGTCTCATCAATCTCTTTTTTTCATCAATACTTTCAGCCTCAGATCAGATGATGAATTTCTCTTTCTCTCTGTTTTTCAGAGGTTGTTCTCCTGTTGGAGCCACAGCTAGGCAGCAGAACACTACAGTGACACATGCCAAATAAACCCTTGGTTAGCAATCTGAGTATGTGGGCATCGTGCCTTTGCCAGCCTCCACGCTGTAGGGGTCTGTGCCAACCTTTTGGAAATGCCCTATTTGGCAACAGCTATGTTAAGCTCTGTCCTGCCGAGGCAGCAGTGTCTCTCTCAAGGTTCCAGTTCGAGTCTCCTCTCCTCTAAACGTGACAATGTTCCAAATCCTACATGTTCCAAATTCTAGAAGCTGGTTTGCATTCCAAATGTTATGGTCATATTTCGAGGAACCCATAGATAATGTTCTGCCACCTCATCTGGTAATAGTAACAGACCCAATGTCATACGTAAGCTAAGCTTGATTTGTCAAACATTATAGTCATCATACAGTGCCTTTGGGAAAAGTATTCAGACCCCATGACTTTTTCCACATTTTATTACATAACAACCTTATTAATTTTTTTTGATTAAATAAATAAAAAATCCTCAACATTCTACACAAAATACCACATAATGACAAAGCAAAAACAGGTTTTGAGATTTTTTTTGCAAATGTATTAAATCTGAAAAACAGAAATACCTTATTTATTCAGGCCCTTTGCTATGAGACTCYAAATTGAGCTCAGGTGCATCCTGTTTCCATTGATTATCCTTGAGATGTTTCTACAGCTTGATTGGAGTCCACCTGTGGTATATTCAATTGATTGGACATGATTTGGAAAGGCACACACCTGTCTATATAAGGTCCCACAGTTCACAATGCATGTCAGAGCAAAAACCAAGCCATGAGGTCGAAGGAATTGTCCGTAGAGCTCCGAGACAGGATTGTGTCGAGGCACAGATCTGGGGAAGGGTACCAAAACATTTCTGCAGCATTGAAGGTCCCCAAGAACNGGATTGTGTCGAGGCACAGATCTGGGGAAGGGTACCAAAACATTTCTGCAGCATTGAAGGTCCCCAAGAACACAGTGGCCTCCATCATTGAAGTAGTTTGGAACCGCCAAGACTATTCCTAGAGGTGGCCGCCCGGGTCAAACTGAGCAATCGGGGAAGAAGGGCCTTGGTCAGAGAGGTGACCAAGAACTCGATGGTCACTCTGACAGAGCTCTAGAGTTCCTCTGTGGAGATGGGAGGACCTTCCAGAAGGACAACCATCTCTGCAGCACTCCACCAATTAGGCCTTTATGGTAGAGTGGCCAGACGGAAGCCACTCCTCAGTAAAAGGCACATGACAGCTTGCTTGGAGTTTGCCAAAAGGCACTTAAAGACTCTCAGACCATGAGAAACAAGATTCTCTGGTCTGATGAAACCAAGATTGAACTCTTTGGCCTGAATGCCAAGCGTCACGTCTGAAGGAAACCTGGCACCATCCCTACGGTAAAGCATGGTGGTGGCAGCATCATTCTGTGGAGATGTTTGTGAGCGGCAGGGACTGGGAGACTAGTCAGGATCGAGGCAAAGATGAACGGAGCAAAGTACAGAGAGATCCTTGATGAAAACCTGATCCAGAGCGCTCAGGACCCCAGACTGGGGTTCACTTTCCAACAGGACAACGACGCTAAGCACACAGCCAAGACAACACAAGAGTGGCTTTGGGACAAGTCCCTTAATATCCTTGAGTGGCCGACCAGAGCCTGGACTTGAACCCGATCGAACATCTCTGGAGAGACCTGAAAATAGCTGTGCAGCGACGCTCCCCATCCAACCTGACAGAGCTTGAGAAGATCTGCAGAGAAGAATGGTAGAAACTCCCCAAATACGGGTGTGCCAAGTTTGTAGCGTCATACCCAAGAAGCCTCGAGGCTGTAATCGCTGCCAAAGGTGCTTCAACAAAGTACTGAGGAAAGAGTCTGAATACTTGTGATGTAAATGTGATATTTAAGTTTTTATTTTTTAGACATTAGCACATTTTTATAAAAATCTTTGTTGGTTATCCTTAGTGGAATACTCAATGGACAGAGCGAGATGGCAGCTTCTGCTTTGTAGTGTCTACTCTCTAATTTCTAGGTATTCAGATAGGAGGCGTGGCCAGTCAATCAGCTATCAGTCAGCGATAGGCCTACAAAGGAGCACCTTCAGCTCAGTTTCTCTTTTTTCAGCATTTCAATGCAAATATCTCTAATCCTACACCCTTCATTACACACGCACAAACATGCATGCACAAACACACACACACACACACACACACACACACACACACACACACACACACACACAACACCCCCACACACACCACACACACACACACACACACACACACACACACACACACACACACACACACACACACACACACACCACACACACACACACACACACAACACACACACACACACACACACACAAACAGCCTTCACATTCAGGCTCAGATTATAGTTATCCTTCTAAAGCCTCTGTGCTCCTTTATCTGCTGTTCCCCCACAGGGACGTCACAGCCAGGACTAATTTTGTTTTCACAGTTGACTGGTGGTTGGTCGGACGGTGTGTTTGTGTGTGTGGTGGGAGGGGGTGTGGTGGTGCGGGAACAGGGAACCCCCAGCATGGGTGCAGGGGTCCTTCCGAAGTGTGCCGTCGACCCCACGCAGCGGCATGTCCTGTCACAGCTGCACCTCTCCATGGTAGAGGAGCCACCACGACTACGGTCCCCAGGCCCACAGAGGAGGGTGTGGAAGGATGTCTGGTCTGAAGCCTGATTTTTACCTCCCTCCTTCCAGCATTCGAACAGCATTAAAGCATTGCATGCATTCTGTATGTTGACAATGTCCCTGCCTCAGTTTATTCTCCTCTCTCTCTCTCTGTCTGTCTGTCTCTCTCTCTCTCTGTCTCTCTTCTGTCTCTCTCTCTCTGTCTCTCTCTCTCTCTGTCTCTCTCTGTCTCTCTCTTTTCAATTCAATTCAATTCAATTCAATTCAAGGGGCTTTATTGGCATGGGAAACAATGTGTTAACATTGCCAAAGCAAGTGAGGTAGATAATATACAAAAGTGAAATAAACAATAAAAATTAACAGTAAACATTACACACTACAGAAGTTTCAAAACAATAAGACATGCACAATGTCATATTATATATATACGTGTGTAACAATGTATCAATGGTTATAAGCACACAAGTTAAATAAATAAACATAAATCTCTCTCTCTCTCTCTCTCTCTCTCTCTCTCATTCAATTCAATTCAATTCAAGGGCTTTATTGGGCATGGGAAACATGTGTTAACATTGCCAAAGCAAGTGAGGTAATAATATACAAAAGTGAAAATAAAACAATTAAAAATTACATTACATAACATTACACATACAGAATTTCAAAACAATAAAGACATGACAAATGTCATATATATATATATACAGTGTTGTAACAATGTACCAATGGTAAAGCACACAAGTTAAAATAAATACATAAACTCTCTCTCTCTCCTCTCATCTCCTCTCTCTCTCGTCTCTCTCTCTCTATCTCTCTCTCTCTCTCTCTTCTCTCAATTCAATTCAATATCAATTCAATTCAGGGGCTTATATGTGGCATGGGAAACATGTGTTTAACATTGCCAAAGCAAGTGAGGTAGATATTTATACAAAAGTGAAATAACAATACAAATTAAACCAGTAACATTACACATACAGAAGTCTTAACAAACAATAAAGACTTACAAATGTATATATTATATAATCAGTGTTGTAACATGTAACATGGTTAACACACAAGTTAAAATAAATAAGCATAAATATGGTGTGTATATTACTCAATGGTGTTTCGTGCTTCACTGGTTGCCCTTTTCTTGTGGCAACAGGTCACAAATCTTGCTGCTGTTGATGGCCACACTGTGGAAATTTCTCCCAGTAGATATGTGGAGTTTATCAAATTGGATTTGTTTTCAAAATTCTTTGTGGATCTGTGTATCCTGAGGGGATATGTCTTCTTATATGGTCATACATTGGGCAGTCTCCTCTCCTGTCTCTCTCCTCTCTCTCTCTCTCTCTCTGCTCTCTCTCCCTCTCCTGTCTCTTCTCCTCTCTCTCTCTTCTCTCTCTCTCTCTCTCGTCTCTCTCTCTCTCTCTCTCTCTCTCTCTCTCTCCAATTCAATTCAATTCAATTCAAGGGGCTTTATTGCATGGGAAACATGGTTAAACATTGCCAAAGCAAGTGAGGTCTCTCTCTCTGTGTCTCCTTCTCTGTCTCTCTCTCTCTCTTCTCTCTCTCTCTCTTCGTCTCTCTCTCTCGCTCTTCTCTCTCTGTCTTCTCTCTCTCTCTCTCTCTCTCTCTCGCTCTCTCTCGTCTCTCTGTCTGTTCTCTCTGTCTCCTCCGCTCTCTTTCTCTCTCCTCTCTCTTCTCTCTCTCAGTCTCTCTCTCTCTGTCTCTCTCTCTGCTCTCTCTCTGTCTCTCTCTCTGTCTCTCTGTCTCTCGTCTCTCTGTCTCTCTTCTCTCTCTCTCTCTCTCTCTCTCCTCTCTCTTCTCTCTCGCTCTCTCTCTCTCTCTCTCAGTCTCTCTCGCTCACTCATTCTTCTCTGTCTCCTGCACATACACTACCGTTCAAAAGCTTGGGGTCACTTAGAAATGTCCTTGTTTTTGAAAGAAAATCTTTTTTTTGCCCATTAAAATAACATCATATTGATCAGAAATACATTGTAGACATTGTTAATGTTGTAAATGACTATTGTAGCTGGAAACTGATTATTTTTTTTATGGAATATCTACATAGGTGTACAGAGGCCCATAATCAGCAACCATTACTCCTGTGTTCCAATGGCACGTTGTGTTAGCTAATCCAAGTTGTTAACCCACTCCTCTTTCTATTCTGGTTAGAGCCAGTTTGCGCTGTTCTGTGAAGGGAGTAGTTGTACGAGATCTTCAGTTTCTTGGCAATTTCTCGCATGGAATAGCCTTCATTTCTCAGAACAAGAATAGACTGACAAGTTTCAGAAGAAAGGCCTTTGTTTCAGGCAATTTTGAGCCTGTAATCAAACCCGCAAATGCTGATGCTCCAGATACTCAACTAGTCTAAAGAAGGCCAGTTMTATTGATTATTTAATCAGAACAACAGTTTTCAGCTGTGCTAACATAATTGCAAAGGGGGTTTCTAATGATCAATTCGCCTTTTAAAATGCTAAACTTGGATTAGCTAACACAACGTGCCATTGGAACACAGGAGTGATGGTTGCTGATAATGGGTCTGTACGCCTATGTAGATATTCCATAAAAAATCTGCCCTTTCCAGCTACAATAGTCATTTACAACATTAACAATGTCTACAATGTATTTCTGATCAATTTGATGTTACTTTAATGGACAATAAATGTGCCTTTCTTTCAAAAACAAGGACATTTCTAAGTGACCCCAAACTTTTCAACGGTAGTGTATCTCTGATCAAACTGTAGCTACTGCTGTTAATACATTCACAGTATTTAGAATCTCCCTTCATCTGTGCCCTCTGAGAGTTGTTGTGGCGCCCTGGCTCACTCTCCAAACAACACAAACACTGTAAACCACGTTAGAGACTCCGAGGCACAAAGACACATCTGTAAACAATATGCTGTAACGTAGAGACTGAGAGGGAATGATCCTATTTTCATTGAGTGTCTCCTCACTGTCACACAGTAGCTGTCACTCAGGCAGTTCAGGGAACCATAATAGTGATGCAGTGCGGTAGAAAAGTATTAATAGTACTGCAGGACAGAGCTGTTTGAATGATGATTTGTACACTCAAGTACTCAAATCTTAAGATGAATTTCAATCACTATCAAAGCCCAAACTTCTAAATAGACTCGTTGTATTTAGCGGTCCGATTCCTAATCTCAGTCTGTCATGGTTCAGATTGATGTGCAGTTTAAAGGGCTGTTCAGAAACTGGCAGCTCAGTTATTCAATCTGCACCGTGCTAATACTGTCTAACTTGGCATCACATCTCTCATACTGCCCACCCTGACCAGTCCAACTGGCCGGTCATCCCCTCAATGGACAGGTCTTTCTTCTATACAACAAACTCCCTCCTTTTTCCCCTACCATTGATTACAGACCTGGCGCCTCCACCCGTTTTACTCAACGTTTTCCTCTTTGTGTACCATATAGAAACCTTGCAGTCTAATGACTGCCATGTCTGTTTTACATGCGCCAAACAAAATAAATGCTGCTTGCAGTCTCTGTTTGATGACGCTGTTGTTGTTTTTTTATTTTCTTCTTTCTGTATTTGACACTCCTCTGTGCTGCCCATCGGTCCTTCTCTCATCTTTATTTTGGCCCTGCTGAGTCCCCTTCTGATGACAGCGTGCTCAGTGTGATTACCAGGGACCAACTGTGACTGTTTTGTCACCAGAGGTACAAGCTGCACGGTGTGTGTGTGTGTGTGTGTGTGTGTGTGTGTGTGTGTGTGTGTGTGTGTGGTGGCTGTGTGTGTGTGTGTGTGTGTGTGTGTGTGTGTGTTGTGTGTGTGGTGTGTGTGTGTTGTGTGTGTGTGTGTGTGTGTGTGTGTGTGTGTGTGTGTGGTGTGTGTGGTGTGCAACCAGAGGAATGAGCACGGTGTGCTCTATGACTCCTACAAGGAGCAGTTCTCAGTGTGAGGACAATGATGAGTTCCTACCACTACAGAGACCATTCTCTCCATTCTTCTCCTTCTCTCTCTTTCTTTTCTTAATCCCTGTTGAAAGACTGTCTGGAGCACTTCTCTGTCCTTGTGAGGAGGGACAGCATGTTTTGTGAGCCTCTTAACCTTGCTGCCGTGCTCTGTGCTTTGTTTAGAACGGGGGTCCCTTCCTTCCCTCTCTCCGCTCTCACTCTCTCACACTGTGAGAGAAATGGAATGTTTAGGGAGGGTGTGTGTGTATGCATGCATGCTGGTCTGTGTTCCAACCTGTTCGACTGCAGTTTTACATACAAATATACAGTGATTTTTAAGAATGTCCTATTAGCATTGTTGTGAAAGCCTGTCGGGATTGTGTGTGTGTGTGTGTGTGCGTGTGTTGTGTTGTGCTGTGTGATCCGTGCGTGGCGTGCGTGCATGTGTGTTACGGATTTTTATATTGTATTTGAGAATTTTCCGCACGGCAGGAAATACAAACTTCTCTTTGTGGAGTTAATTCAAGGTTTAAAAAAGACTTTGCAATTTCCACTTAGAAATTTTCCGAATTGATTTCCCTAACATAAAATGTATCAACCACTACAAACAATTATTATAAATTATATCTACATAATAATTCACATTCCTGTTGCTGCAGATTATGTTCATGCTGTATTAACTATATCAATTAAGAATCCTAATCTGTTAGCCTATTTTCACATTAGAAGCTGAGAGGATTCCATCTCTGACTGTATACAGATACCAGCAGCCTCATACTAATATCTGCCTACTATATATCTGGTGATAAAAGCTGCTGGTGTGTTGGAGGGTGATAGCAAACTTATCTAGGTGTGAGTTATTAGCTGGTGGTGTGTTGGAGGTGATAGCCAACTTATCTAGGTGTGAGTTATTAGCTGCTGGTGTGTTGGAGGGTGATAGCAAACTTATCTAGTGTGAGTTATTAGCTGCTGGTGTGGTTGGAGGGTGATAGCAAACTTATCTAGGTGTGAGATATTAGCTGCTGGTGTGTTGAGGGTGATAGCAAACTTATCTAGGTGTGAGTTATTAGCTGCTGGTGTGTTGGAGGGTGATACAAACTTATCTAGGTGTGAGTTATTAGCTGCTGGTGTGTTGGAGGGGTGATAGCAAAATTATCTAGGTGTGAGTTATTAGCTGCTGGTGTGTTGGAGGGTGATAGCAAACTTATCTAGGTGTGAGTTATTAGCTGCTGGTGTGTTGGAGGGTGATAGCAAACTTATCTAGGTGTGAGTTATTAGCTGCTGGTGTGTTGAGGGTGATAGCAAACTTATCTAGGTGTGAGATATTAGCTGCTGGTGTGTTGGAGGGTGATAGCAAACTTATCTAGGTGTGAGTTATAGCTGCTGGTGTGTTGGAGGGTGATAGCAAACTTATCTTAGTGTGAGTTATTAGCTGCTGGTGTGTTGGAGGGTGATAGCAAACTTATCTAGGTGTGAGTTATTAGCTGCTGGTGTGTTGGAGGGTGATAGCAAACTTATCTAGGTGTGAGTTATTAGCTGCTGGTGTGTTGGAGGGTGATAGCAAACTTATCTAGGTGTGAGTTATTAGCTGCTGTGTGTTGGAGGGTGATAGCAAACTTATCTAGGTGTGAGATATTAGCTGCTGGTGTGTTGGAGGGTGATAGCAAACTTATCTAGGTGTGAGTTATTAGCTGCTGGTGTGTTGGAGGGTGATAGCAAACTTATCTAGCGTGTGTGAGTTATTAGCTGCTGGTGTGTTGGAGGGTGATAACAAACTCTTCTAGGTGTGAGTTATTAGGATAACTGGGATTGAAAATATTGACCAAGAGATGACATCATTGATAATAACCTGTTTCTAATATTATGATGCATTGCATTCCTATTTTTAACCGATTAAGTATTTGATGTGGGTATACATGTATACAAGTCTGAGCCTTCAGAAAGTATTCAAACCKCTTGGTCTATTCCACGTTTTACTGTGTTACAGCCTGCATTCAAAATGGATTAAATAGATTTGTTTTCTCTAACGCATTTACACACACTACCCCATAATGACAGTGAAAACATGTTTTTCAACTTTTTTGCAAATTTATTGAAAGTGAAATGCAGAAATATTTTATTTGCATAAGTATACATGTTAGAATCACCTTTGGCAACAATTACACCTGTGAGCCTTTCTGGGTGCGTCTCTAAGAGCTTTGCACACTTTTATTTTTTAAATTCTGATGAGACAGCCATTCTAGACAGCCATTTTCAAGTCTTGCCATAGATTTACAAGTGGATTTAAGTCAAAACTGTAACTAAACCACTCAGGAACATTGAATGTTATCTTGGTAAGCAACTCCGGTGTATTTTGGCCTTGTGTTTCAGGTTATTGTCCTGCTGAGCTGAAATAAATTTGTCTAACAGTGTCTGTTGAAAAGCAGACTGAACCAGGTTTTCCTCAAGGATTTTGCCTGTGCTTAGCTCTATTCTGTTTATTTTTATCCTAAAAAACTCCTTAGTTCTTACCGATGACAAGTATACCCATAACATGATGCAGCCATCATCATGCTTGAACATATGAAGAGTGGTACTCAATGATGTGTTAGATTTGCCCCAAACATAACACGTTGTAMTCAAGACAGAAAGTTAATTTCTTTGCCACATTTTTTGTAGTTTTACTTTAGTGCTTTATTGCAAACAGGATGCATGTTTCCTTCCTCTCCGGCAACTGAGTAAGGAAGGACACCTGTATCTTTGTAGTGACTGAGTATATTGATACACCATCCAAAGTGTAATTAATAACTTCACCATGCTCAAAGGGATATTCAATGTCTGCTTTTTTTTTACCAATAGGAGCCCTTCTTTGCGAGACATTGGAAAACCTCTCTGGTCGTGGGGTTGAATCTGTGTTTGAAATTCACTGCTCGACTAAGGGACCTTACAGATAATTGTAATGAGGTACAGAGGTACAGAGATGAGGTAGCCATAAAAAAAAACTGTTAAACACTATTATTGCACACAGAGTGACTGTCAACAGTGGGTGTAGCTGGTGCATAGAAGTTATGCGCAGGAAAGCAGAGATGAGGGAACACGAAGTACTTTACTGAGGAAAACAGTAAGACCAGAACGCAACAGCGTCACCAATACCAAATGCCCAAAACAAATAAGGCAGCACAGTACCACAACCAAAGTACAAAGTACCGGCTGCCACAAAACACAGGTATACATAAAACCTGGCCCTAACAAGCCAGAAGCGTGCCAATCTCGACAATAAACAATACCCCACACAGACATGGAGGGAACAGAGGGCTAAATACACATAGTCATTATGAGGAGACGTAAACTAGGTGTGCAGGATAACAAGACAAAACAAATGGAAAATGAAAGGTGGAGCGGCGATGGCTAGAAGACCGGTGACATCGACCGCCGAACGCCGCCTGTCACGCCCTGYCCATAGAGAGCTGTTTATTCTCTATGTTGGTTGGGTCGGGGTGTGATTTAGGGTGGGTTATCTAGGGGAATTGTATATCTATGTTGGCCTGGTGTGGTTCCCAATCAGAGGCAGCTATTTATCATTGTCTCTGATTGGGGATCATATTTAGGTAGCCATTTCCCCATTGTATTTGTGGGATCTTGACTATGTTTGTGTGTAGTTGCTTTCTGCACTGCATGTAGCGTCACGGTTCAATTATTCGCTTTATTGTTTTTGTGCTTTAAGTTTCTCTTCTAAAATAAAGGATGGAAACATCCCACGCTGCATCTTGGTCCACTCCTTATAACGATCGTGACACCGCCCGAACAAGGAGAGGGACCAACTTCGGTGGAAGTCGTGACAGTGACTCCATGCAACTTATTATGTGACTTGTTTGGATTGTCATAACAACGGGTTGAATACTTATTGACTCAAGACATTTCAGCTTTTTATTTTTAATTCATTTGGAAAAATGTGGGTATTGTGTGTATTCCAGTGACACAAAAACTGAATTTAATTAAAATGTAACTTCAGGCTGTAACACAACATGTGTAAAAAGTTAAGGTTTGTGAATACTTTCTGAAGACACTGTACATTACCCTACAGGGCGTGAGCTGGACAGCCATTGGACAGTTCTCAAGTTGGTACTTCCCTCCTTCCTCTGCACACTCCAGACTAGGTGTTCTACTGCTGCCTGGCAACCAACTAGACACAGCCCAACTGCACTTTATGTGTGTGTGTTTGAGTCTGTGTGTTTGTGCACGTGTGAGAAAGCCTGTGTGGCAGGCCTTTGTGTGGGAGTGTCCCTGACATTTACTGTGAGCATGTGCGTCTATGACAGCATGTTGTTGAATGAATGTAAGCTCTCTCTCTCTCTCTCTCTGTGTGTGTGTGTGGGGGAGTGTGTATATTTGTCAGGCTGAAGTAGCGGGCTGCTTTTTAAGTAATGAATGCAAGTGTGTGTGTGTGTGTGTTTGTGTGTCTCCCAGTTATTCCAAAGTCAACTCCAGTCTTGTTAGGAAATTCCACTCCACATTATTGGGTTGGCTTGGCAATCGAATGGCTCCATTCCCAGACTAGATCCCTGGGGATTAAAAAAACTTCTCAATGATCGTCATCAATTAACTTCATCAAGACTGACACTTTTACCATTGCACGCCTGGGTCAAAAAAAGAGAGAAAAAAAATGTACTGTACAAAAAAGTCTCTATATCTATAAATACATTAAACTTAATGACACAGACTGAGAAAAAAAATATGAATGGCTCAACAAGGCCTCTGGGTGAACTTTGTTAAATCATTTACTCTTTGGAAGGAACTGCAGAATTTTATTGGCCAGCGATGTTGCACTCAGATTGGTGTGGGTTTTAAGCTCATAAAAAAGCCCTCAGAATTTGGATTTCATTTCATGATGATGAATTTTGGGTATGTATCATTTACAGTTCAGTCTGGTGTATGTGGTTGGAATGATGCGATGTTGGATCACGGTCAGGGGTTGTACCAGTAGTTAGTGGACGCCAGAGCAGAGCATTCTCCAGCAATGTGCTTCTTCCTCTCTATACTCTCCTAGCAGAGGCCTGTGATGCTGAGGCAATACTGACTGCAGGTCCTCTTGCTGTCAATTGCACGACTAAACAAAAAATGATCTCATATAATTCATTCCAACATATGTTTTCAAAATCTTTCTTGTTATAGCATTATGTTTATCCCATCGACTTAATGTTTACTCCACATGTTTTAAGTAATGCTGTTCCCTGACACATTGTTTGTCTGTTGTTTTATCAGAGAGGCCTCCAATCAATACTTGACATCAAAAGAAAAAGTAGTTCCTGGCTGTAATCCCCTGGCATGTGTCCAGGTGTATCCGTGGTGATGGTGGAGGGACCCAGGCCACCAGGCTGGGGGTGATGCATCATGGTCAGCTACACGGTGGGGTACAGAGTAAACACTCCTAAATCACCATCATGGGACAGATGTGACTGTGTAAGGAGCCCAATCTAAGTAGTCTTCATAACACCTTCATAACACTTCATAATGTCTTCATAGCACCTGATTCAACCGGTGTTATTTTGAGTGGTTGATGACTTGAGATTATGAAGCCCAGAGGATGGTTGTAGTCGTTCCATCCAAAGCAGACTGTCTGTCTCATGAGAGTTGAGTGGGTATTTGGAGTGAATCTTTTCATGCTCGAATGGTGCAACAAATAAATAGATGACTTTATGAAGACTCTGTATTGTATTATGACTACCAACAAACACCTTATAATATATATGTTTTTATTCTGCTATAGTATATTTAGCTCAAAATAAGCCAAACTAAACGTAAATATCCTTCTACCTTATAAATCATTCATAATGCAACAAATGAATATAGCGGTTTGTGGAATCCATGTAAGACAAAGGCACTTGAGCCATATTTTCCTGGACTGTTGTTGACTATACTATCTATTAAAGTCTATAAAGAAGTGTGCAGACAATATATTTAAACCCATGTGTATCAGACTACAATAGCAGTAAATGGGGGAGGATGGAAAACAGGAAAGCGGGGGTAAAAAAATGATGAACACCAAGTTTATGCTAAAGAGAAAAAAGAGAGAGATCCCAACCCCCTTCTCTCCTCTGTCTGCCTCTCTCTATATTCTGGCAGCACACAGCAACACTCCTCCCTCCCTAGCCAATATAGTCAGGCAGGCTGCTGACCCCCACACCTCCTTCCCTCCTTCTCTTCTTTTACAGCCTGTCTGGCCTTCCTCCCTTAATGCACATTTCAGAGAAAAAATTATAAACAACATTTCAACTAAGGGGATCCCTTTCCCATGCTAGTCAGTAGTATAGGCCTGGCTGCTGTAGCTCATCGCCAGAAAGCCCTGCATTGAAGAGGAGAAAAGGGCTGTGCTGAGCTGTGTGCTGTGCTGCCCATCCCCCATGTGCTGATAGCAAAGTTCTGCTGCTTTTGCAAGCAGAGAGAGGCTGCTGCTGCTAGGAGAGAACACGGGGCAGGCAGGCAGAGAGAATGAGAAGAGGGGGTGGGGAGAGAGAGAGAGAGAGAGAGAGAGAGAGAGAGAGAGAGAGAGAGAGAGAGAGAGAGAGAGAGAGAGAGAGAGAGAGAGAAAGCAGAGTGGCGAAGAGGAGAGTGTGGCTGTTCTCATTTGATTATTTACATTATGCTTTCTCAAAATCTCCTCTTGATTTATCCTATAGGCTAGGAAACCAGACACAGATTTGAATGGTTAATTTTGATTTAGATATACCATTCTATGTAGGATTTTTCAGTGGCCTACACTGTTTTTTTTCTCTCTCTCTCACTCTGCATTTCTCTTTTTTTTAATCTTCACTTCCTGCTCTGTGACTGGCTCAGTCCATCCCCCATCCTTCTTCCTTTTCTATCCCTCTCTCTCTCTCTCTCACACACACACACACACACACA
>NW_019943118.1:140518-171067 GCF_002910315.2 Salvelinus sp. IW2-2015
CAGGTAACATGATGGACCCATACCCGCCCAACTCACACGACCACGGCTTCCCCAACCATTTTAACAACTACAGCCCCTTCCCYAACCGGACTTCTTATCAGGGCCAAGGATACGCCATGAATTCCCCGCGTAATAACCAGCCCCCGGCGGCTGGGGGGCAGCCAGTCAAGCAACAGCCAGCAGGCGGAACTACAGCCATGGCTGCCTCGTACAATAATCAGAGGTATAACATGGGAAACACACAGCCCACGTCTACCCCGACATTAAATCAGCTCCTAACGTCTCCAAGCTCCACGAGGAGCTACCAGAACTACCCACAAGGAGACTATAGTAACCAGGAAGGGGCTAGCAAGGGAGCAGCAGATATGGCCAGCAGTCAATATGGTGGGGGTCATCCGGGTTGGCAACAAAGGAGCCACCAGCCGCCTATGAGCCCAGGGAACACGGGACAACCTCTGAACAGAAACCAGGTAAACTTTCTCTCAGTACTGGTGCACTTTGAGCAAGTTACAGACCGCTCTGTGTTGTGGTAGACCAGCCATTGCCAAAGTAGATAACAGTATCTAGCTCTCTAAAATGGCTGCCTCTGTGTTTTCTCCCTACACCACCTCCTATAAGAGCATTTAAACAGAGAAACAAGCTATGTCTGTGCTAAAATACCAAACTCACTGAGCTAGTAAAGATTTTGCTTGGTTCGGGGCAAAGGGGACACGAGTGTGAGGAGAAATTGGGCTAAAGGTGTTTTCTTTCTTTGCTTATCAGAACTTGTACTTCTTCAACTTCGTCTGTATAAAGCACAATTAAGGTTATTTCCCCCAGCTAGCTATGTCGCTAACGAATCCCTGCTAAAATGTATTTTTGTGCTATATCCACTCCATGTACACCCTAAGTTTGTTGCAAGCTTTAACACCAATTCTAAATAGAAAGATGTAAATGGCACAGATGACGTGCGATTATATTGGAACATTTGTTATAAGCAAGTAGAGCGGATTTTATATGTATAAAAAGTACACTTCTGTCATTGAAAGTGACTGTGGTCGATGTTTGTAAATGTAGCAAATGACTATCCTTCAGCTGCAATATTTTCCCGCGAGTTGTTAGGTTGTAACGTTTATCTTCCGATTGTTACATTGTAGCTAACGATAGACGTTATATTTTGCCCATGTATCCCTGAGTTGTCTATGTATCGCCAGTAAACACGCCAGTGATTTGAGTGAAATCAGTTTTGTTTGCTTTGAGATTTGAATTATGGAGGTAAAGTCCTTCTGTCAAAGCCAGGAGACAGTTGGTCTTAGGTCGACATGCTGGCTGAGATCTGATTGGCTCCCCATCCACTGCTCCTGGTCATTTATAATTGCATTATAACGCTGCAGAAATCAGCCACATCAGCTCTGGCAATGTCAACATGACATTACTAATGTTATTCACGTACTTTAGCCTGTTTAACGGATTATGTTGCATGACATTTAGCCTGAATGAAATGCAAACAAAATATTGATTTGTATTGTGGTCAGCATGCAGCAGCCTACATGTTATTTTTGTGTCCATGCATGCGAAATTAAACAACACTGCAAAATATGCTTTCTGGATGGTTTCATTGAACACATGATGCCGTGTAAGTTCCTCTAGTAATTTGCATGATAACTGTATTGCCTGACACTCAAATAATACATTAGTTGTGTTTGTTTAGCGTAAATCTAGGTAAAATCTCAGCCGTAGACTACATGCAAAAATATTGTGTTTCTACTTCTACATGCATGTACAGCTCCACAGACAGATTGGAGATGTGGCAGAGCTCTAGTGCTGACTCTGGAACAGCAGAGGGAGTAGGTGTGACTGTTTCCCCAATGCTAGAATAGTGCTCCTAGCTGATCTAGGATCAGCACTAAGAGGAGAGACTGGAGTTCTGTTGGAGAATCTGACTGGTGTTGTGTGGTTCTACATAGTTTGAGGTTGTGTAGTGCCCTGTAATAGAATCTGACTGGTGTTGTGTGGTTCTACATAGTTTGAGGTTGTGTAGTGCCCTGTAATAGAATCTGACTGGTGTTGTGTGGTTCTACATAGTTTCAGGTTGTATAGTGCCCTGTAATAGAATCTGACTGGTGTTGTGTGGTTCTACATAGTTTAGGTTGTGTAGTGCCCTTGTAATAGAATCTGACTGGTGTTGTGTGGTTCTACATAGTTTCAGGTTGTGTGTGCCCTGTAATAGAATCTGACTGGTGTTGTGTGGTTCCTACATAGTTTCAGGTTGTGTAAGTGCCCTGTAATAGAATCTGACTGGTGTTGTGTGGTTCTTACATAGTTTCAGGTTGTGTAGTGCCCTGTAATAGAATTGACTGGTGTTGTGTGGGTTCTACATAGTTTCAAGGTTGTGTAGTACCCTGTAATAGAATCTGACTGGTGTTGTGTGGTTCTAAATAGTTTCAGGTTGTGTAGTGCCTGTAATAGAATCTGCTGGTGTTGTGTGGTTCTACATAGTTTAGTTGTGTAGTCCCTGTAATAGAATCTGACTGGTGTTGTGTGTTCTCATAGTTTCAGGTTGTGTAGTGCCCTGTAATAGAATCTGACTGGTGTTGTGTGTTCTACATAGTTTTCAGGTTGTGTAGTGCCCTGTAATAGAATCTGACTGGGTGTTGTGTGGGTTCTACATAGTTTCAGGTTGTGTAGTACCCTGTAATAGAATCTGACTGGTGTTGTGTGGTTCTACATAGTTTCAGGTTGTGTAGTACCCCTTTAATAGAATCTGACTGGTGTTTGTGTTCTACATAGTTTCAGGTTGTGTAGTACCCTCTGTAATAGAAATCTGACTGGTGTTGTGTGGTTCTACATAGTTTCAGGTTGTGTAGTGCCCTGTAATAGAATCTGACTGGTGTTGTGTGAGAGGATCTGAATGGCTGGAGAAGTTGTAGTGTTTACAAGCAGCCAAGGTGTCAGCCAAGTTACTATGATTACTTTCACTTGATGCTACACTGTGTGTAATCATGTCAACAGACTTCCGGTTTTAGAATGTTATTAACCACATGTAGGCTAGGTGTAGAGTTAACCTCCTGAATATTGAATAGCCAGGCCTATTTGTCATTTCTATCCATTGAAGTTTAGATGGAATTTGTTGATTTCCGTTTCTTGGCAATTATGTCATTTGCACGTGTTGTTCACATGATATTCAAGGTTAGGGTTAAACATTTTTTTTAAAGCATTTTAAACAAGTTGTTATTGGTTAGCTCAGTTGTTCCCAACCTTTTTCGCTTACTGTATCACCAATAGAATTTTGCTCTGCCCGGTGTACCCCTGAAGTACCCCCTCGTGCATTTTAACAGTAGGCCTATGGTCTCACGAGTCTTCTCAAGTACCCCCTGTGGATAGGCTAAGTACCCCCTGGGGTCCTAGTACCCCTGGTTGGGAACCACTGAATTAGTTGACTATGACTGCTACATTTTTCAGCAGTCTGTGGACTGTTCTTTCCTCTGTTTTATTATTCTCCCCAAGAGACTTGTATGATGCCACTGGGAATACCTGTCTTAAAGACACTTTCATTCCTTCTCTCAGGTGTTTGCAGACTCCTGTTCATTCTCCTGTAGGCAAGCTGTGTAGTGGACAATTTAAAACCCAGGACTGCAATTTGTGATGCATTCAGCCACAGCTCTGCATGTGGAGCTGCTGGAGAGTCGAAGAAACAAACTATTATGCCGTTTCCAGTGGCAATCCCCTCTGAGAGCCTTGTGTTAAATCCTGTTATGTTGTTAAAATCCATTGTGTGATCGACATATGTTATTCTTGAATTGGGCTGTTCACATACTCGTGCTCGTACAGTTGTTACGTACGGAATATAAATGCCATTGCCTCTCCTCAGCCTTCTCGTTAATTAGCTGTGCCTGCCTAGGCTACAATGTCACTGTTACTGACAATGCGTTTCTGTTTCTGGAGTTGATGTGTTTGTACAGATCTATGGACAGAGGTCATCACTGTCTACTTCCCTAAACGCAACCGAGATGTACTGTTTGGAGGTACTTGAGAGGACCAGGGTTGAGAAACACTGCTATAGCCAGTGAGGTGGTGGGAACTGTGAGGTGTGCTCTACTATATTGTGGCTGTGCACTCAAGGATTCTATCCTGTCTGTCTGCCTGCAGTGCTGACTAATGATTATCCACACGCCAAACGGCCAGGACAGAGCGCTGCCTCGTTTGTGTGTGCCCTGTGTGACGGGCTGATCCTGTGTGTGTGAGGGGGAGAAAGTGTGTGGCTGATCCTGTGTGTGTGAGGGGGAGAGAGTGTGTGGCTGATCCTGTGTGTGTGTGTGTGCAGGGGTGAGAAGGCTGGGCTATCTGGTGTGTGAGGGAGAAAGTGTCTGGCTGACCTGTTGTGAGAGGGAGACTAGTGTGTGGCTGATCCTGCTCGTGTGTGAGGAGGAGAAAGTTGTGGACTGATCCTGTGTTGGAGGGGAGAAAGTGTGTGGCTGATCCTGTGTGTGTGAGGGGGAGAAAGTGTGCTGGCTGATCCTGTGTGTGTGAGGGGAGAAAGGTGTGTGGCTGATCCTCGGTGTGAGAGGGGGAGAAAGTGTGTGGCTGATCCTGTGTGTGTGAGGGGGAGAAAGTGTGTGGCTGATCCTGTGTGTTGAGGGGAAAAGTGTGGCTGGTCCTGTGTGTAGGGGGAGAAAGTGTGTGGCTGATCCTGTGTGTGTGAGGGAGAAAGTGTGTGGCTAGATCCTGTGTGTGAGAGGGGAGAAAGTGTGTGGCGATCCTTGTGTGTGGAGGGGGAGAAAGTGTGTGGCTGATCCTGTGTGTTTGAGAGGGGGGGAAAGTGTGTGGCTGATCCTGTGTGTGATGAGGGAGAGAAAGTGTGTGGCTGATCCTGTGTGTGAGAGGGGGAGAAAGTGTATGTGGCTGATCCTGGTGGATGAGGGAGAAAATGTGTATCGGTGATCCTGTATGTCTGTTAGAGGGGGAGAAAGTGTGTGGCTGATACTGTGTCTTGAGGAGGAGAAAGTGTATGTGCCTGATCCCTGTGTGTGAGACGGGCGGAAAAAGTGTGACATGGCTGACCTGTGTGTAGGGGGGAGAAAGTGCTTGTGCGTGGCATCCTGCTAGTAGTGAGAGTGGAGGACGTGTATGGTTGAATCCCTGTGTGTGAGAGGGGGAGAAAGTGTATGGCTGATCCTGTATGTGAGAGGGGGAGAAAGTGTGTGGCTGATCCTGTGTGTGAGAGGGGGAGAAAGTGTGTGGCTGATCCTGTGTGTGAGAGGGGGAGAAAGTGTGTGGGTGATCCCCGTGGGAATGTTTTTGTGAATGATCTTTGGCTGCCTGTGACAGCTGTGTGTGTGTGCGTGTGTGCGTGCGCGCGCGCTTGGCTGTGTGTTCCCACGTGGCGGATGCCTCGGGAGGATCTTCTCTCTGTGACCAGCTCAGTGCTCCACGTGCCACCAGTCATCCGTCTCTTCTCTTCAGTCAGACAGACAGACTAGTGGTTTTCCGCCCTCCGCCAACAGTCTAGGAGGTGGTGCATACGGACTACAGTTCCTCTCTCGTCTTTTGTCCCCCTCTTACCCTACAGTCAGTATTCTCTCATTCCACATGTTGTGTCCACCACTTTTTCCTGCCCTAATCAGGCCACTCTTACACTTTTTTCCCATCCTCAAATCATTCTCTCCTTTTACTTTTACCAGCCACTGCCCTGAGAGCAGTGGTATGGGATTGGGGCCATGCTAGTGGTCTACCACTAGGTGAAGCCTACAAGATGGACTGGAGATCCATGTGCAGCTTAAAAAGAAAGGCTAGCATTTATTTAGGACTACACACATTTAAAAAAACAAAACTGCAAACTTTTTCAATTCTGTCATTCTTCTCGTCTCTCGGCACAGTTATATGCTAGCGTGGCTGCAGACTTAATTCACGTGATGTATAATGTGTGTTTTATAGAGGAGCAGGTTAACCTTTAAATGTGTGTTTTATAGAGAAGCAGGTTAACCTGTAAATGTGTGTTTTATAGAGAAGCAGGTTAACCTGTAAATGTGTGTTTTATAGAGAAGCAGGTTAACCTGTAAATGTTTGACTGCTGACTGGGGAAGGGCGGTTCAGCTGTTGATTGTGGGGGGTGGGGACATTTTGTTACTGTACCTCACAGCTTTTCATACACAGCTCTGCTCAGGCTAGCTCTCTGTGCTAAAATGCCATTGGCTTCATGAGGGATGGGAAAGCGGTCGTTGCAGAGTTTCCTTGCAATGCATTTTGGGGAATACCATCGTTGATGAGGTTTGAGCAAACCCAAATGTGTATTTCTCAAGTTAAAGTGAAATATGTACAGTTACTGACTCTCATTTGGTTCTACTGCTCTGAAACCTGTTTAGTATTGTTTCTCCTTGGGCCTCAGGCTCCACCACCATGTAGACCAGGTGTAGGTGTGGCATGCTGCAGCGTTGATGTCTCCCGCCATGCATCAACCTCTCCACGACCCCAGGATTTGCATGTCTCAGGCCTAACTGTTGCTTAGCGAAATGTGTGTGTGTTGCTGTTGTTGCTTCGTTCTATTGGAGTGCTGGATGTGCAAATTCACCAGTTCAACGGTTCTACTCCCCCTCTGAGGCGTGCTTACCTATAACGGCGACCAACTACCGCTCCCTGAGTCAGTTGAGACTAGGGTGAATGGAGTCAGTCAGTCAGGTGTTGTCTGACTGTGTGTGTTAGTGGGTTAGGCGCGTGACCCAGACAGATCTTTAAGCACCCTCTGTTCCTGCCTGCCTGGCTTGGCCCCGCTGGCTTGGTTCAGCTGGGTATTCTGGCATGTAAATGGTAGTGTATTGACTGAGTGACAATCTTATTATCGTACGGGGTCATCCAGGCCACTGAGGTCATCGTGGCTTGTGGTTAGTCTTGTATAAACACCCGAGGACATCATGTGACCTGTTGCTGGGGCGTCATGGGATTGTCTTATCTCTTTGGCTGATGCATAAAACAGGCCCACTCTACTGGCTAAAATAGAAGCTAGCCTAATGGGCCACATAGCCTATTTATCCATGACAGTACCTTTAAACCAAAATAATTCCGTATTAGCTGCAAATGTCTTAAGTTCTGGGTTGGTGAAAACAGCATGGCTAATGAAATTTGAGCAAGGCAGGATATTGATGGTTGGCCAATAAAAAATCTGAGTTATTCTAGGGTTGTACCCCATGGAGTCCAACCACCAGCAGCCCTGGCATCTCTTCAGGATATGAGGGACCTGGCTAGAAGATGGGTCTGGTCTGAGGGTCACAGGTTAACCTCACTAGGGTATGTGGGACGGTAGCGTCCCAACTCGTCAACAGCCAGTGAAATTGCAGGGTGCCAAATTCAAAACAACAGAAATCCCATAATTCAAATTCCTCAAACATACATGTATTTTACACCATTTTAAAGGTACACTTGTTGTAAATCCAGCCACAGTGTCTGATTTCAAAAAGGCTTTACGACGAGAGCAAACCAAACGATTATGTTAGGTCAGAGCCAAGTCACAGAAAAACACAGCCATTTTTCCAGCCAAAGAGAGGAGTCACAAAAAGCAGAAATATAGATAAAATTAATCACTAACCTTTGATGATCTTCATCAGATGACACTCATAGGACTTCATGTTACACAATACATGTATGTTTTGTTCGGTAAAGTTCATATTTATATAAATAAATATGAGTTTACATTGGCGCGTTATGTTCAGTAGTTCCAAAACATCCGGTGATTTTGCAGAGAGCCACATCAATTTACAGAAATACTCATAATAAACATTGATAAAAGATACAACTGTTATGCATGGAATTTTAGATCCACTTCTCCTTAATGCAACCGCTGTGTCAGATTTCAAAAAACTTTACGAAAAAGCAAACCATGCAATAATCTGAGTACGGCGCCAAACAGATATCCGCCATGCTGTGGAGTCAACAGAAGTCAGAAATAGTATTATAAATATTCACTTACCTTTGATGATCTTCATCAGAATGCACTCCCAGGAATCCCAGTTCCACAATAAATGTTTTTGTTCGATAATGTCCATCATTTATGTCCAAATTCCTCCTTGTTGTTTGCACGTTCAGTACACAATCTAAACTCACGACGGGCGTGCAAGTCCAGCGGAAAGTACGGACGAAAAGTCCAAAAAGTTATATTACAGTCCGTAGAAACATGTCAAACGAAGTATAGAATCAATCTTTAGGATGTTTTTAACATAAATCTTCAATAATGTTCCAACCGGAYAATTCCTTTGTCTGTAGAATTGCAATGGAACAGAGCTCACTCTCACGTGAACGCGCGAGACTGAGCTCGTGGCTCTCTGGCAGACCTCGGACTCATTGCTGAGTAGATATATTTAATCTGTAATATTGTGTATGAAGGCTACAGCTTTGTGTTCTTCTCCCAACCTAGGCCAGACAGTTCTTTACAGACAATATTGGGAAAATACTCCATTTGAAAAAAAGAGTAGCCTATCTAGTCTTATAGTAGAGTTCAACATTCAGGTGACTTGTCCTGTGGCCCAACGGGCTGTGCCAAGTGAAAGCTACCAGCCCGAAGGCGAAATAGACCTGGTCCCTCTGGACAAGATCAGCTCACAGGGAAGAGAATGATTCTCATAACAGCCTCATCTTTTATGTAGGTTTTAGGCTCAAAACTAAAGGTTAACCTTGTTTCATCCCGTTAGCTTCCAACGGGTTAAACTGAAGCGTTTTTAATCCATGGTGTGTGAGCTCCTGTGTTTAATCTTTTTGTCCTGTAAATCTTTAGACTTTTTGCAAACAGCTGGAGGAACATCTGGGTGTGTACTGCTGTAGTAGTGTGGTACATCAGTCCCCACTCCCTCCCCAGACGATGGGGGGGCGTAAGCAGGAGAGGAGGTCATTTTCTTGTTTTATTCCAGTCTTCTAGCGGTCAGCTTAGAGTCCTAACCAATGCGGTTGTAAGAGTGGTGGGCATGGGTTTAACTTGTATACAGTTGAAGTCGTAAGTTTACATACACCTTAGCCAAACACATTTAAACTCAGTTTTTCACAATTCCTGACATTCACTCAGAGTAAAAATTCCCTGTCTTAGGTCAGTTAGGATCACCACTTTATTATATGAATGTGAAATGTCAGAATAATAGTAGAGAGAATGATTTATTTCAGCTTTTATTTCTTTCATCACATTCCCAGTGGGTCAGAAGTTTACATACACTCAATTAGTATTTGGTAGCATTGCCTTTAAATTGTTTAACTTGGGTCAAACGTTGCGGGTAGCCTTCCACAAGCTTCCCACAATAAGTTGGGTGAATTTTGGCCCATTCCTCCTGACAGACTGGCGTTTGTAACGAGTCAGGGTTTGTAGGCCGTCCTTGCTCGCACACGCTTTTTCAGTCTGACCACACATTTTCTATGGATTGAGGTCAGCGGCTTTCGATCCACTCGCAATACCTTGACTTTGTTGTCCTTAAGCATTTTGCCCACAACTTTGAGAAGTATGCTTGGTCATTTCCATTTGGAAAGATCCATTTCGACCAAGGCTTTATCTTCCTGACTATTCTGGAATGTTGTTCAAATATCCCACAACATTTCCTTCCTCATGATGCCATCTATTTTGTGAAGTGCACTAGTCTTCCTGCAGCACAGCACCCCACAACATGATGCTGCCACCACTGTGCTCACGGTTGGGATGGTGTTCTTCAGCTTGCAAGCGTCCCCCGTTGTCCTCCAAACATAACGATGGTCATTAGCCAAACAGTTCTATTTTGTTTCTTCAGACCAGGACATCTCCAAAAAGACGACCTTTGTCCCCATGGAGTTCAACCGTAGTCTGCTTTTAATGGCGGTTTTGTAGCAGTGCTTCTTCCTGCTGAGCGCCTTCAGGTTTAGTTGATATAGACTCGTTTTACTGTGGATATAGAAACTTTTTAACCGTTTTCCCTCCAGCATCGTCACAAGGGTCCTTTGCTGTTGTTCTGGGATTGATTTGCCACTTTCGCACCAAAGTAAGTTCATCTCTAGAGACAGAACGCGTCCCTTCCTGAAAGCGGATAGACGCATGCGTGGTCTCATGTTTTTATACTTGCGTACTATTGTTGTACAGTGAACATGGTACCTTCGGTTTGGAAATTGCCCCAAGATGAAACCAACTTGTGAGTCACAATTTTTTTTCTGGGTCTTGGTATTTCTTTTGATTTTCCCATGATGTCAGCAAAGAGGCCACTGAGTTTAAGGTTAGCCTTGAAATAACATCCACAGTACACCTCAATTGACTCCAAAGTGATGTAATTTAGCCTTCAGAAGCTTCTAAAAGCCATGAATCATTTCGTGAATTTTCCAACTGTTAACACAGTCCAACTTAAGTGTATGTAAAACTTCTGACCCCACTGGATTGTGAACGTGAATTATAATGTGAAATAATCTGAAACAATTGTTTGGAAAATGTACTGTCATGCACTAAGTAGATGTCCAAAACCGGACTTGCCAAAACTATAGTTTGTTAACAAGAAATTTGTGGAGTGGTTGAAAAACAAGTTTTAATGACTCCAACCTAAGTGTATGTAAACTTCTGACTTCAACTGTACATTTGTTTTGTTTACATTAGCTCTTTAACAGGTATGGATGGTTGCAAACCCGCTCAGACAGGTGACTATTTGGCTCGCCAGACCAACGGGTAATTAACTGTTAATAGGCATTTTTGTTTTAGCTGTTGTGTTAGTTTTTTAACAGTGTTTCACCAGCTTTTGCTATGGGCCTGTGATAGTCAGGGGAACAGGGATGAAGACTGACTGGTATAGAACGTGTTGTTATGGGTGTTCTTGCTCCTCTTCATACATCCTGGTCAGAAAGCAGAGAGTGGTCCTTTTTCCTTAGCATGTGGGAACACTCACTGGATTAGGCCTGTTCAGGAGGTTTACAAGTTGTTTCTTAGAGTTGGTTTGAAGTAGCTGTACTAAATGGCTTAACATCTATGTTTGACATACGCAAAACAGACCAGCAAGTCATAGGGCCTAAGTGACAGTGACAGCCCGTATAAGGGAGGCCCTGAGTGCTAGAGCCACACTGTGCATGTGTGGAGGGCTTTACAACAGAACAATAGTCTGTGTAGATCCTAGGCCACGTGGCGGATTAATTTAGCAGGACTTGTTTATTGTCTGCCCCCAGCCCATCTGTTTGAGTCCACCGCGACACACAGACGCTGGGCGAGAAAGGGCGCACCAGTATCATCAGTCCCTTCCACCATCCCCCCCAGGCCCAACTGCTCAACCTTCTCTGCCAGGAGTGCTCTGGCTTTCCTCTATGCAGATTAGCCATGTGCTAATTTCATTTATTTATTTATTTGGGGGAAAGAGGGGGAAAAAAGGGCGGAGGGAGGGAGGAGTTTCCTCCAGTGATTGATTAGATGAGTGGACAGAAAGAGAACAGTGTGTGGTAGAGAGAGACAGAGGAAGGAGGGAGGGTGTCTGGCTTCTTATCTTGTGGTTGGCTCATAAACCTTTGTGTTCAACTGCTATCTTTTTACTGTCATGCTCACCAGTCAGTTTAGAACTGAACTCAGATTGTAGGCTACAATGGGGGAAAAGTCATGCTTCTGCACACTCATGTTGAAATACCGACCTTGATGTGTCTGGTGTAGGGCTGACCTCATTTAGTCAACTGGTCGATTGTTTGGTCGATAGGCTGTTGGTCGACTGAGATTTCTTGAGTTGAGCAGTAGCAAAAAAAAACATTTTTCCTTTGTGTGCAAGAGAGCTGTCTGATTTGTGCAACAGCTCTGGTGGACATTCCTGCTGTCAGCATTCCAATTGCATGCTCCCTCAAAATTTGAGACATCTGTGGCATTGTGTTGCAAAACGGTACATTTTAGTGGCCTTTTATTGTCCCCAGCACAAGGTGCATCTGTGTAATGATCATGCTGTTTCATCCACTTCTTGATATGCCACACCTGTCAGGTGGATGGATTATCTTGGCAAAGGAGAAATGCTCAATAACAGGGATGTAAACACATTTGTGCAAAAAAATTATTGTTTCTGGCCATTTTGAGCCTGTAATCGAACCCACAAATGCTGATGCTCCAGATACTCAACTAGTCTAAAGAAGGCCAGTGTTATTGCTTCTTTAATAAGAACAACAGTTTTATCATTTATTTAGTGTCGTTTACATTGTTCCAAACTGTAAAAAATACATTGTAATCAAACATCAGCTGTTAGTCACATAAAATGCTCTGTGTTTGAGCCTTACCTTCCTTTTCTTCATCTCCAGTATTTTCCACAACGTGTTAAGTTTATTTGTCACATCGGACTTCCCCTTTACCTCCTGAACAACCAGTAAACATTCCCCCGTTTCAAGTTTGTCACATGACAGCATAATGGATGCAGATGACGCGTTACGGTGTTCTGAGTTTGTTATAACCAATGTAGTGATGTGATTATGATATGCTATAGSTCAGGACATATTYGTCACATGCATGTGACGCAAACTAATCACGTAAGGAGATCAAGGGTTGAGGGAATAGGGTCAGCATACCAATTGCTTGCTCCCTCAACTTGAGACTGGCATTGTGTTGTGTGACAAAACTGCACATTTCAGAGTGGCCTTTTATTGTCCCCATCACAATGTGCATCTGTGTAACAATCATGCTGTTTAATCAGTTTCTTGATATCCATCCACCGGACAGGTGTGGCATATCTTGACAAATGATAAAATGCTCACTAACAGGGATGTTAATAAATTTGTTGCCAAAATTTGAAAGAAATAATATTTTTGTGCGTATGGAACATTTCTGGGATCTTTTTATTTTAGCTCATGAAGCAAGGGACCAACACTTTACATGTTGTGTTTATATTATTGATCAGTGCAGTTGATTTCATTAAAGCACATTAAGGTTGTCCCCTACAAAATAAACACCTGATTGTCTGTTCTTTCAACCAATCGATTGGCAGACATTTTAAGTGTATTTTTCAATATATAGACATCCTCTGTGTGTTTKAATAAAATAAACGATATGCATTGAGCTTGTCTGATGCTTAATGGTTACGGTTTGATGAAATAAGACAAATGCCTCGAGGGCGCCAGAGATCTAGATTTTCTTTAATGGTGATGTGACCTCAGCAGAAGTCAGGGCATTCTTCTTGGGATTCGCAGCGCTCTTGTCAAGGAAGTGAGTTTGTGTTTTACCGTCAACCAATCCATGTCAATGCGGACTTCTACAGAGTCCTCCGCGTTGTTACACCATTTGGGAGGCGCATGGTGAGTTGGCCTCTGGAGCCTCTGTAACTGTCACACCAGCCATGTGGACACACCGTCCACATCTTTCAGATCAACCATGAATTGGCTTTCAGTCTAGGTCTCCGGCAATGGATTGAGATGGGCGTAAGTGTGTGTGTGTACATACATTGCACACACACAACACACACACAACACACCACACACACCACACACCACACACACACACACACACACACACACACACACACACAACACACACACACACACACACACACACACACCACACACATAGATACACACATACATACCACATACATAGCATACATACACACATCACACACACAACAAACACTACATAGCATAGACAACATACATACATACAACATACATACATTAGAAAATCATACATAACATACTACTACATAGGCTACATATTAACATACACACATACATACATCTCATACACACATACATCAGCAAGCATAGCAGGTATACATCTACATCATACAGCGCATTCTGAAGTTTTCAGACCTTGATCTTTTCCACATTTTGTTTACGTTACAGCCTTATTCTAAAATTAAATGATCTTATTTCCCTCAATCTACACACAAACCCCCATAATGACATCAGAAAAAACAGGTTTTTAGAAATGTTTTCAAATCTATCAAAAATTGAAATATCACATTTACTTAAGTATTCAACGCCTTTCCTCAGTACTTTGTTGAAGCACCCTTGGAAGCGATTACAGCTCGAGTCTTCTTGGGTAGGACGCTACAGCTGGCACACGCCTGTATTTGGGGAGATTCCCATTTTTCTCTGCCAGATCTTCTCAAGCTCTGTCAGGTTGGACGGGGGAGCGTCCCCTATCAGGTTGGACGGGGGAGCGTCCCCCTGTCAGGTGGAGCGGGGGAGCGTCCCTCTGTCAGGTTGGATGGGGAGCGTCCCCCTGTCAGGTTGGACGGGGGAGCGTTCCCCTCTGTCAGGTTGGACGGGGGAGGCGTCCGCTCTGTCAGGTTTGGACGGGGGAGCGCCCTTCTGTCAGGTTGGACGGGGGAGCGTCCCTCTGTCAGGTTGGACGGGGACGCGTTACGCCGCTGTCAGGTTGGACGGGGGAGTCCCGCTCTGTCAGGTTGAGCGGGGAGCTCGCTCTGTCAGGTGGACGGGGGCGACCTGCTGTCAGTTGGACGGGGGAGCGTCGCCCTGTCTGGCTGGACGGGGGACGCGTACTCTGTCAGGCTGGACGGGGGAGCGTCGCTCTGTCTGGCTGGACGGGGGAGGCGTCGCCCTGTCTGGCTGGACGGGGGAGCGTACCTCTGTCAGGCTGGACGGGGGAGCGTCCCTCTGTCAGGCTGGACGGGAGGAGCGTACCTCTGTCAGGCTGGACGGGGGAGGCTCCCTCTGTCAGGTCTGGACGGGGGAGCGTCCTCTGTCCAGTGGGCTGGACGGGGAGCGTACCTCTGTCAGGCTGGACGGGGGAGCGTCACGCTCTGTCAGGTCTGGAGCGGGGGGAGCGTCCTCTGTCAGACTGTGACGGGGAGCGTACCGCTCTGTCAGGCTGGACGGGGAGCGTCCTCTGTCGCGCTGGACGGGGGACGCGTACGCCTCTGTCAGGCTGGACGGGGGAGCGTACCCTGTCAGCTGGTACGGGGGAGCGTACGGGGGAGCGTACCTCTGTCAGGCTGGACGGGGAAAGCAGTAGCATCTGTAGGACTGGAAGGGGGAGGCGTGCCGGGGCTGCTTCAGGCTGGACGAGGTGGAGGCTTCGGCATTTACATGTTAATTTAAGAAATTGGATGGTGGCCACCGTGTTCTTGGACCTTAAATGCTGCAGTCATTCTTTGGTTCCCTTCCCCAGAACTGCCTCGACTGACCGGTGCCCCCGRGTATTGACTCTGTACCGGTACCCCCTGTATATAGCCCCGCATTTGTTATTTACTGCTGCTCTTTCATTATTTGTTATTCTTATCTCTTACTTTGTAGGTATTTTCTTACAAGCCCTTAACCAACAATGCAGTTTTAAGTCAGCATTTCACTGTATTTGGCGCATGACAAATAACCTGACCGCCTGCCTCCATTGTTCTGGTTTTACATTTGTGATTCTTATGTGTCTGTGTTTGTCATTGATCATTAAAAAAGGGAGGCTGGTAAATTGCTGCTAGTGGCCTTAAATACCCAATTCCCTATAAAGTGCACACATTTTTACCAGAGCCCTATGGGATATGTAATAAGGAATTGGGCTCCAGTTAAAAGTAGTGCACTATATAGGGAATACGGTGCCCGTTTGGGACTCTACCCTACTCAGGTTAGAGGAGGTTACTCACAGTGCATATATGTGGTTGCCATGGAGATGTCAACACAGGGGTTAGGTAGGTACACGTGGCTGGAGGGAGGGAAGGTGACTAGACAGGACAGATCATCCTAGTTTAGTGGCAGACAGACATCCAAACTCTTGGAGTGATGACCTAACTGTGCTGAAGCTTAGCACTGCTGTTGTTAGCTTGGAAAACCAATCTTTTTTCTGCAATACAGGCTAGCTATCATGGCGGTGATTTTGTTTTTAACCAAATAAAACCATTTAATACGTCCAACTTGGAAGTGGTTGCAAACAAACAGTATTTATCTTTTCTAGCCAGAGGATCGTTGTGTGGCTGGATGTTATGCACATTCATTCAGACTCAGACGGACTGGGTTAAATGTGCAGGAGAGGTCACGGGAGACCACCTCCCTGCGACAGGGTCCTGTTATGACCCTAGGGAGTATAGTAACACACACTCTGTCCTTGAACCTGGGGTAGCCCTGGAGAGGGGGGAGGCCTGCCCTGTGGGTGGCTGGGCTGGCTGGAGGTAAAATGTGGAGTGGATAGAATGTGGTATCTCTTTATGCTGACAACCCCCCACCCCTCCTTCCCCTTGCTGCCCCCACGGGACCAGTTTCATCCCCCCTCCCCCGTATTGCGAGTGTCATTCACGCAGTGCCAAAACAGCGTTATTAAAACAGGAGGAGAAGAGAGAAGAGGAGCCGGTCTCTGGCACGGGTTCAAACACCATACAGCTGGGACCTGTTACATTTCAGGCACACTGCCCTCTCCCTCTCCCTCCTCTCCTGCTCTCTGGTCTGGGCTATAAATAGACTGTGGTTGTCTTGTATAATCAGGCACTGAGGTTTGGTTTGGGAGGGAAAAACATGACATGGATGAGTAACCATGGGAAGCAGAGAGAAGGTGTTGTGTCTGTTGCTTTGTGTCTGTGTGTTGCCGTCCTGTCTTGGGGTCCAAGAGGCTCAAGGTGCTGCTGCCTGATACTTCAAAGCATCCTCCCTCTGTACTAGCATCGTCTCTGATTGTATGCTGGTGGTCGCCGCCGCTGGCGTTTACATGCAAAGGTGAACACTGGCTCAGATGTATAAGAAAACAACAGGTATTGTAGTCAAATCAAATTGTATTTATCACATGCTTTGTAGACAACAGCTGTAGACTAACAGTGAAATGCTAACTTACTTACTTGTACTTTTCCAAAAATGCAGAGATAAAGATAAGAGTGGAGCGATGCCAACTAGCCCTCCTCAGCTCTCAGTAGTAGGGGAAACACTGGTGGTGGTATTTCTCCAATTCAGTCAGACTCGGAGACTACTGTATTTGGTATTGCGGCTACTGTTTTTGGTACTGCGGTTACTGTGTGTGTTTGTGTGAGACGATGCCCCAGCCATTCCACTCCAGGTGTAGGCAGGGTCAGGCCTGTCCTCTCCCATGATGTATCTCTCCCCTGAGGGGTGTGCTCGCTTCCAGCCACCACAGACAGACAGACGAATACTTTTATTTCCTCCAGATTATTTTCATAGGAACCTTAACACTCCCCAACGTCAGAACGTAACTTTAACTTCCCTCTGGCATTCTGATCTCCTGGGCAGTCAAATGCTCCTGGCGAAGGGATGGAGGGAGGAGACTGGGCTCATTCATTCATTCATTCATGGCCAAGTTTTTTCCCCTTTTTTTTGTGGGGAACCAATCCGTCCAGACTGTTTTGTTGGCATTCTTTAGCTCTACCCTCATAGGTTTCACTTTCCCCACCGGCGGCATGGCTTAGTTATGGGACTCCGTAGTGACGTCTCATGTGGTTTTTCCTGCTTAGCTTGTGTACCATTCCTCAAACGGTCACATTTTAATGAGTTGCATTGGTTCAAATGATTTTATTCAGGAGTTCAGTGATTGCAATGTTAAAGATGGAAATAAACATATGAATGTCCTAAGTTTGGTTACAAGCCCTCCCCCTCTCTCTCCAGCCCCCTATGGACCATGTAGGGAAGATCCGGGGCCAGGGGTACGGTGGAGCCAACCCCTACTCCCAGCAGCAGCAGCCAYGCCAGGGGCAGGGCCCTCCTCCTCCAGGGGCCCAACAGGGTGCCTCCTACCCAGGCCAGGGCTATGGACCCCCGGGGCCTCAAAGGTATCCCATCGGCATGCAGGGACGCACCCCCACCGGCATGGCTGGCATGCAATACGGACAACAGGTTGGTAATGCTGTCGATCCTTCTCGCTCCCTCTTTCTCTCTCTCTCTCTCTCTCTCTCTCTCTCTCTCTCTCTCTCTCTCTCTCTCGATGATATCAGCACATCTTAAGATCATAACACTGTCATGCAGTCACAGCTTAAACGGCTCTGTTAGTTTAGAGACGCACAGACAGGCCTGTTGGGTGTTATAGGCACCCTGTAGAGGAGACTGGTCTCATTGTTACCCGTCTCAGACAACAGCCACTTCAGGTGGGTTTGATACAGGTCTTCAACTCCTCATGTTTTCTTTGAATGGTTTCGAGGGTAAGGGCCCCGCTAGACAGGGCTTTTCTTTCCCCAGTGGACTTGCTGGGCACGGTCAGCTAGTCTTTGGAGTTACTTGAGAACAATGCYACGCCAAAGTTCTGTGCGATAAGTCTTTTTACGTACAGAAAAGCAACAAGACCACCAAGTGACATTTTAAAAGAGCAGCTAGTAAAGAGTATTGCTATTTAATCCTCTTAATATTGCCTAATGTAGAAAAATATATTACGTTTTATGCTAACCGCTGAATGTGATTGTTTTTCATGAAAAACAATTTGTAATTTTTGTGCATTTCGTAATATATTGTATTTTGCCAATTGTGTGTGCAGGGCTGGATCTCAATAGGACTAAAATAACTGTCCTTATGTACACCAGAGGACTCTGCTTCTTTTTTCTGTGGGCTCCATTAAATGGGCCTGCGGACCGCATTTTGGACTGGGAGTTTGCGACACTGGCGTAGATAGTAAAGCGACTAAATCTGTGACTACATTGCGGTTTGTCCTTTCTCTAGATGGCCGGCTTTGGGCAGCAGGGTCCAGGGGGCTACGGTCAGCAGAGCCAGGGCTACTACAGCCCGCACGGTCCCCCACCACACGCTGGCCAGCAGCAGGCCCCCTACCCCCAGCAGCCCCAGACTACCCCTGGAACCCAGGCCCCCTACCCCCAGCAGGGTCAGCCCGGGCCCCAGGGCCAAGGGCCTCCGCAAGGGGGTCCACCCCAGGCCCAGCCACCCTACAACCAGGGACCACCCCAGCCCCCGCAGCAGCCGGGGCCCCAGGGTCAGGGCCAGCCCGGGCCCCAGGGTCAGGGCCAGCCCGGGCCCCAGGGTCAGGGCCCCCAGCCCAGCTACCCTCAGCAGCAAGGACCCCCAGGCCCAGGGCAGGGGCAGCAGCCTCCACAGCAGCAACCCCCCTCGCAGCAACAAGGACCCCCGCAGCAGCAGCAAGGACCCCCGCAGCAGCAGCAAGATAGGGCGGCCCCTCCACAGGCCCAGCCACCCCCAGGCCATCAACAACCCCCAGTCCACCAGCCACCCCCCGGCCACCAATCCTCCCCGGGCTCCCAGGGCCACCACCCATCTCCAGGTCACGGTGGACCACCACAGCAGCAGGGTCAGTCTCAGCAGGGCCAGCTCTCACCCTACTCCCAGACCCCACCCCTGCAGCAGCAGCAGCAGTCGCCCTTCCAGCGGTTTCCACCTCCGCCACAGGTAAAACATCACGTATCCGCTGAACTAAGGCCTAGGCATTAGCTTACTCAGGCTTTCAGGGTTCCTCAGTTTACACACATTCATCTATTTTTCCTCGCCCTCTATCCTCCCTCTCTATCCAGGAGCTCTCCCAGGACTCGTTCAGCTCCCAGTCCAGTGCTCCCCCCTCCAACCAGCCTATGACTTCCAACAAGAGTGGCGCAGAGGACAGCATGCAGGGACGGCCTTCTAGTTTACCAGTAAGCACTCCCAACACACACTACCTGTCTGTCACTCAACACACACGTACATACACACAATCTCCCACACTACAACAACCTCTACCTCCTTAGTTGTCCACTCAGCAGTCATYTTTTCCCAGCACCAGATTTTAGCATGTTCACCTCCTCTGGCCCAGTCCCCTCTGTTGGACTGCTGGCTGTGTTGACCTTGACTATTCACATGGTAATTGGCTGGAACACACACGTCAGTGTTTATTGAAGGTGAGTCTTGAGCGTGGGGAAAATCACCTCACTCTCTCCTGGGTTGACAGCTATTCTGACGTGAGTGTTCTCTTCACACTCCACAGGGAGTAGGAGTGAATGAGGTGAGAAAAGGGTTGGTTGGTGGAGCTGTGGGAGGACAGAGGATAGATGGGTCTTAAAGGCCACATCGACTGAACCGCAATGAACCTGTCTCGATAAGCAGGTGAAACATATTCATTAGGTAAATAAAAGGTACTTAAACCAACAACAAAAAATGATTCTCCTTTTCACTTTGAAATGGACCTTTTTATTTCGCCCCTATTTAATTAGCAAATGCTTAGTTAATCTATTCCCAGATTGGAAATTATAAGCTAAATGATTATGAAACTGAATGGTTTTGAACTTTGACTACGTACTCTCTGTGTGTGGAAGAGCGTGACAGTTCAGTAGGAGTCAGTATCTGTGCTTGTTTCTAGGTTTAGACAGAGAACAAGTCTGCAGGGAAAAATTAGATCATTAATGAGAGGGAGAGAAAGCGGGAGGGAGTGAGGAAGTGCAAACAGATGACTTAAATAGTGAGAGGAGGGAGAGGAGGGAGAGGAGGGAGAGAGATGTCAGTGCCAGTGGGGGATGTCCTCAGGATGTTTCCCTCTTTCTTTATTTCTTTATATGTTTATTTCTTTATCTCCGGGCGCAGCCATTGGCCAAGGAGGTTATTTGTTTCCCGGGGATTCCCCCATCGGCTGTGTGTGATTGGCTATGAGAGCCATTTATCTGGCAGAGGTCTGAACCATCAGATTGCTCACTGCCAGCCCTCCCCCTACCTTCCCCCGTGGAGTGCACATGACACAGTGTGCAGATTAGTCCCGCCAACATTAGCTATGCTGCCTTTCACCCAGACATGCAGCCACAGACACCCAGTCTGGCAGGCAGACAACACCTCAGCCAGAACAGTACAGATAGAACACTGGCAGCCTCAGCCATATCATATAGCCAGTGTTGCCTTAGCCAATGCCAACAGATAGCCCAAGCAGAACAGAGCACATTGTGTCAGGTACGTAGCTTTAGGATAGCTTAGATCTACTGCCTTTTAAAATCAGACTTTGAAAAACGTAATTGTTCACACTGTGGACATTTCCGTTTTGGTTTCAACATAACATGATGGACATTATTTAACTTTAGCAAGGCCAKCTCAGCCACTGCACGTCCAGACTGGGCTGTTTGGCTGTCAGCACCTGGCTCAGTCTGTTTTGGTCTGCTGCATATTCCTGTGGGAACTCACAAGCCTAACTGACGGCAGTCAAGTCCTGGTTGAAGAACAACTACAACAACCACCACGAGAAAGGGGAAAACCAGACAGCCGGCATGCAGGCTGGCAGCGAGGTTGAAACCAGCTGGACCAGTTGAGCTGGTTCCTTGTTTGTTTTCAGCCGGGTTGCTAACTGAACTACACTCTCTCTCTTACTGTTGAGCTGGTTCCTTGTTTGTTTTCAGCRGGGTTGCTAACTGAACTACACTCTCTCTCTCTCTTACTGTTGAGCTGGTTCCTTGTTTGTTTTCAGCAGGTTGCTTAAACTGATCTACACTCCTCTCTCTCTTACTGTTGTAGCTGGTTCCTCGTTGTTGTTTTTCAGCCGGGTGTGCTAACTGAACTACAACTCTCTCTCTCTCTTACTGTTGAAGCTGGTTCTTGTTGTGTTTTTTCAGCGGGTTGCTAACTGAACTACCTCTCTTCTCCTCTCTCTTTACTTGTTGAGCTGGTTCCTTGTTTGTTTTCAGCCGGGTTGCTAACTGAACTACAACTCTCTCTCTTAACTGTTGAGCTGGTTCCTTGTTGTTTAGCAGGGTTGCTAACTAACCTAACACTCTCTCTCTCTAAGTTGAGGGCTTGGTTCCTTGTTTGGTTTTTCAGCCGGGTTGCTAACTGAACTACACTCTCTCTCTCATCTTACTGTTGAGCTGGTTCCTTGTTCTGTTTTCAGCTCGGGTTGCTAACTGAACTACCAGCGGAACCCTGTCTCCAAACCAACTACAACTCTTCTAACACTTCGTGAAACTCTTTTTGCAGTCACATCGTGATGTCCACTGTTAGCTTCACTCGTTTTTTTTTATAGTGTTCTATGCTTTACTACTCTCTCTCTTACTGTTGAGCTGGTTCTTGTTTTTTTCAGCCGGGGTTGCTAACTGAACTACACTCTCTCTCTACTGTTGAGCTGGTTCCTTGTTTGTTTTCAGCGGGTTGCTAAACTGAACTACACTCTCTCTCTCTTACTGTTGAGCTGGTTCCTTGTTTGTTTTCAGCCGGGTTGCTAACTGAACTACACTCTCTCTCTCTCTTACTGTTGAGCCTGGTTCCTTGTTTGTTTTCAGCCGGGTTGCTAACTGAACTACACTCTCTCTCTCTCTCTACTGTTGAGCTGGTTCCTTGTTTGTTTTCAGCCGGGTTGCTAACTGAACTACACTCTCTCTCTCTTACTGTTGAGCTGGTTCCTTGTTTGTTTTCAGCGGGTTGCTAACTGAACTACACTCTCTCTCTTACTGTTGAGCTGGTTCCTTGTTTGTTTTCAGCCGGGTTGCCTAACTGAACTACACTCTCTCTCTTACTGTTGAGCTTGGTTCCTTGTTTGTTTTCAGCCGGGTTGCTAACTGAACTACACTCTCTCTCTCTCTACTGTTGAGCTGGTTCCTTGTTTGTTTTCAGCCGGGTTGCTAACTGAACTACATCTCTCTCTCTTTACTGTTGAGCTGGTTCCTTGTTTGTTTTCAGCCGGGTTGCTAACTGAACTACACTCTCTCTCTCTTACTGTTGAGCTGGTTCCTTGTTTGTTTTCAGCCGGGTTGCTAAACTGAACTACACTCTCTCTCTCTCTTACTGTTGAGCTGGTTCCTTGTTTGTTTTCAGCCGGGTTGCTAACTGAACTACACTCTCTCTCTCTTACTGTTGAGCTGGTTCCTTGTTTGTTTTCAGCCGGGTTGCTAACTGAACTACACTCTCTCTCTTAACTGTTGAGCTGGTTCCTTGTTTGTTTTCAAGCCGGGTTGCTAACTGAACTACACTCTCTCTCTCTCTTACTGTTGAGCTGGTTCCTTGTTTGTTTTCAGCCGGGTTGCTAACTGAACTACACCTCTCTCTCTCTTACTGTTGAGCTGGTTCCTTGTTTGTTTTCAGCCGGGTTGCTAACTGAACTACACCTCTCTCTCTCTCTTACTGTTGAGCTGGTTCCTTGTTTGTTTTCAGCCGGGTTGCTAACTGAACTACACTCTCTCTCTCTTACTGTTGAGCTGGTTCCTTGTTTGTTTTCAGCCGGGTTGCTAACTGAACTACACTCTCCTCTTACTGTTGAGGCTGGTTCCTTGTTTGTTTTCAGCCGGTTGCTAACTGAACTACATCTCTCTCTCTCTTACTGTTGAGCTGGTTCCTTGTTTGTTTTCCAGCCGGGTTGCTAACTGAACTACACTCTCTCTCTCTCTTACTGTTGAGCTGGTTCCTTGTTTGTTTTCAGCCGGGTTGCTAACTGAACTACACTCTCTTTCTCTTACTGTTGAGCTGGTTCCTTGTTTGTTTTCAGCCGGGTTGCTAACTGAACTACACTCTCTCTCTCTCTTACTGTTGAGCTGGTTCCTTGTTTGTTTTCAGCCGGGTTGCTAACTGAAACTACACTCTCTCTCTCTCTTTACTGTTGAGCTGGTTCCTTGTTTGTTTTCAGCCGGGTTGCTAACTGAACTACACTCTCTCTCTCTCTTACTGTTGAGCTGGTTCCTTGTTTGTTTTCAGCGGGTTGCTAACTGAACTACACTCTCTCTCTCTCTTACTGTTGAGCTGGTTCCTTGTTTGTTTTCAGCCGGGTTGCTAACTGAACTACACCTCTTCTCTCTTACTGTTGAGCTGGTTCCTTGTTTGTTTCAGCCGGTTTGCTAAACTGAACTACACTCTCTCTCTTACTGTTGAGCTGGTTCCTTGTTTGTTTTCAGCCGGGTTGCTAACTGAACTACACTCTCTCTCTTACTGTTGACTGGTTCCTTGTTTGTTTTCAGCCGGGTTGCTAACTGAACTACACTCTCTCTCTTACTGTTGAGCTGGTTCCTTGTTTGTTTTCAGCCGGGTTGCTAACTGAACTACACTTCTCTCTCTTACTGTTGAGCTGGTTCCTTGTTTGTTTTCAGCCGGGTTGCTAACTGAACTACACTCTCTCTCTCTTACTGTTGAGCTGGTTCCTTGTTTGTTTTCAGCCGGGTTGCTAACTGAACTACACTCTCTCTCTTACTGTTGAGCTGGTTCCTTGTTTGTTTCAGCCGGGTTGCTAACTGAACTACACTCTCTCTCTTTCTGTTGAGCTGGTTCCTTGTTTTTTTCAGCCGGGTTGCTAACTGAACTACACTCTCTCTTCTTACTGTTGAGCTGGTTCCTTGTTTGTTTTCAGCCGGGTTGCTAACTGAACTACACTCTCTCTCTCTCTACTGTTGAGCTGGTTCCTTGTTTGTTTTCAGCCGGGTTGCTAACTGAACTACACTCTCTTTCTCTCTTACTGTTGAGCTGGTTCCTTGTTTGTTTTCAGCCGGGTTGCTAACTGAACTACACTCTCTCTCTCTTACTGTTGAGCTGGTTCCTTGTTTGTTTTCAGCCGGGTTGCTAACTGAACTACACTCTCTCTCTCTACTGTTGAGCTGGTTCCTTGTTTGTTTTCAGCCGGGTTGCTAACTGAACTACACTCTCTCTCTTACTGTTGAGCTGGTTCCTTGTTTGTTTTCAGCCGGGTTGCTAACTGAACTACACTCTCTCTCTCTCTTACTGTTGAGCTGGTTCCTTGTTTGTTTTCAGCCGGGTTGCTAACTGAACTACACTCTCTTTCTCTCCTTACTGTTGAGCTGGTTCCTTGTTTGTTTTCAGCCGGGTTGCTAACTGAACTACACTCTTCTCTCTCTCTTACTGTTGAGCTGGTTCCTTGTTTGTTTTCAGCCGGGTTGCTAACTGAACTACACTCTCTCTCTCTTACTGTTGAGCTGGTTCCTGTTTGTTTTCAGCCGGGTTGCTAACTGAACTACACTCTCTCTCTTACTGTTGAGCTGGTTCCTTGTTTGTTTTCAGCCGGGTTGCTAACTGAACTACACTCTCTCTCTCTTACTGTTGAGCTGGTTCCTTGTTTGTTTTCAGCCGGGCTGCTAACTGAACTACACTCTCTTCTCTCTTACTGTTGAGGCTGGTTCCTTGTTTGTTTTCAGCCGGGTTGCTAACTGAACTACACTCTCTTTCTCTCTTACTGTTGAGCTGGTTCCTTGTTTGTTTTCAGCCGGGTTGCTAACTGAACTACACTCTCTCTCTCTTACTGTTGAGCTGTTCCTTGTTTGTTTTCAGCCGGGTTTGCTAACTCAACTACACTCTCTTTCTCTTCTCTTACTGTTGAGCTGGTTCCTTGTTTGTTTTCAGCCGGGTTGCTAACTGAACTACACTCTCTTTCTCTCTAACTGTTGAGCTGGTTCCTTGTTTGTTTTCAGCCGGGTTGCTAACTGAACTACACCTCTCTCTCTCTTACTGTTGAGCTGGTTCCTTGTTTGTTTTCAGCCGGGTTGCTAACTCAACTACACTCTCTTTCTCTCTTACTATTGAGCTGGTTCCTTGTTTTTGTTTTCAGCCGGGTTGCTAACTGAAACTACACTCTCTCTCTCTTACTGTTGAGCTCGTTCCTTGTTTGTTTTCAGCCGGGTTGCTAACTCAAACTACACTCTCTTTCTCTCTCTCTTACTGTTGAGCTGGTTCCTTGTTGTTTTCAGCCGGGTTGCTAACTGAACTACACTCTCTCTCTCTTACTGTTGAGCTGGTTCCTTGTTTGTTTTCAGCCGGGTTGCTAACTGAACTACACTCTCTCTCTCTTACTGTTGAGCTGGTTCCTTGTTTGTTTTCAGCCGTGTTGCTAACTGAACTACACTCTCTTTCTCTCTTACTATTGAGCTGGTTCCTTGTTTTTGTTTTCAGCCGGGTTGCTAACTGAACTACACTCTCTCTCTCTTACTGTTGAGCTCGTTCCTTGTTTGTTTTCAGCCGGGTTGCTAACTCAACTACACTCTCTTCTCTCTCTCTTACTGTTGAGCTGGTTCCTTGTTTGTTTTCAGCCGGGTTGCTAACTGAACTACACTCTCTCTCTCTTACTGTTGAGCTGGTTCCTTGTTTGTTTTCAGCCGGGTTGCTAACTGAACTACACTCTCTCTCTCTCTCTTACTGTTGAGCTGGTTCCTTGTTGTTTTCAGCCGGGTTGCTAACTGAACTACACTCTCTCTTACTGTTGAGCTCAACATACTGCGTTTATTCGTTCACTTCACTTGAATTCTTTTAATAACGTTTCCCTTTTCTGTTTGAAATGCATCAGCGTATGCTGTTCCAGTGTGGGCATGGACACACCACAACACACACCACACACACACACACACACACACACACACACACACACACACAACACACACACACACCACACACACACACACACACACACACACACTCTTTTCTGGTGAACACATTCATACAGTAGAGTGTTTCCCACCAATGACCTCTCAGCTAATCCAAGATACTCAAGTTCAAATGAACACTACATGACCAAAAGTATGTTCGTCCAACATCTCAATCCAAATCATGGGCATTAATATGGATTTGGTACCTCCTTTGCTGCTATAACAGCCTCCACTCTTCTGGGAAGGCTTACCACTAGATGTTGGAACATTGCTGCAGGAACTTGCTTCCGTTCAGCCACAAGAGCATTGGTGAGGTCGGGCACTGATGGTTGTGCGATTAGGCCTGGCTCGCAGTCGGCATTCCAGTTCATCCAAAAGGTATTCGATGGGGTTGAGGTCAGGACTCTGTGCAGGCCAGTCAAGTTCTTCCACACTGATCTCGACAATCCGTTTCTGTATAGACCTCGCTTTGTGCACAGGGCATTGTCATGCTGAAACAGGAAAGGGCCTTCCCCAAACTGTTGCCACAAAGTTGGAAGCAACAGAATCGTCTAGAATGTCATTGTACGGCTGTAGTGTTAAGATGTCCCTTCACTGGAATTAAGGGGCCCGAACCATGAAAAACAGATGTGACGCTTGGCATTCAGGCCAAATAGTTCAATATTGGTTTCATCAGACCAGAGAATCTTTTTTCTCATGGTCTGAGAGTCCTTTAGGTGCCTTTTGGCAAACTCCAAGCGGGCTGTCATGTGCCTTTTACTGAGGAGTGGCTTCCGTCTGGCCACTCTACCATAAAGGCCTGATTGGTGGAGTGCTGCAGAGCTGGTTGTCCGTCTGGAAGGGCCTCCCATCTCCACAGAGGAACTCTGATGGAGGCCGCTGTGTTCTTGGGGACATTTGTTTTGGTTCCCTTCCCCAGATCTGTGCCTCGACACAATCCTGTRTCGGACCTCTACGGACAAGTCCTTCGACCTCATAGCTTGGTTTTTTGCTCTGACATGCACTGTCAACTGTGGGCCCTTATATAGACGTGTGTCTTTTCTCCAGTCAAGTTGTAGAAACATCTCAAGGATGATCAATGGAAACAGGATGCACCTGAGCTCAATTTCTAATCTCATATCAAAGGGTCTGAATACTTTTGTAAATAAGGTATTTCAGTTTTTATTTTAATACATGTCTAAAAAGCTGTTTTTGCTTTGTCATTATGGGGTTTTGTCTGTAGATTGATGAGGAAAAATAACTTCATCGGTTTTAGAATACGGCTGTAACATAAAAAAATGTGGAAAAAGGGACAGGGTCTGAATACTTAATGACGCCTACAACACTGTAGGTGTGTGTCTGTCAGCGTGTCTGTCGTTGTGTTGGGGGCTGTGTTGTCTAGCGTGTGTGTTTGTGAGAGAGGAAAGCCCAATTGGGGCCCGCCCTTAGATTCCTTCACACAGGAGTTCCAGTGGCTTGCGTCACCGTTAAGGCGTCGGCATGCTACAGTTCGGCTGGTGCCTAGCAGAACTCAGCTAGGAGTGTGCTAGCTTACTCCCTTAAAAGACATTCATTTTTGCAGAGGAGACGTTTGAGCTTGGTGCAGTATTTCTCACTTAAAAGTATTAGTCTCTTGTTGAATGACAAGACTTTATTGAAGAACCCATACTGTTGACCAATCACCATCGAGGAGGCGTCGACTTCGGCTACTAACATCCAAAAACAAACAAATGTCACACAAGGTTGTCATATGCGCAGACTCTTCCGAACTGTTTCGGCTGGGATGCACGGAGACGCCTTTTAGCGGTCCACCCGTATCTCCCAAACAGACCCCCATGACTTCCAGTGTCTGTGTCAAGTCCTTTCCTCTCTCCAGCAGTACAGCCATTTGGTGTGACACTGCTCTGGTGCATTCTGCATAGCTAGGCCGGGTCACTTTGTCTTCTCTCCAACCCTTCTTCTTTTGCCTTTCCCTGGAATGGCCCGTTTCACAAATTGGAATAGGAAGCAATGTAACCAATCACAGCCCTCCTTTTATGTCATTGCACATCCTGCAAATCACCAGCAGAATGTGAAAATCCATGTTCACATTCCCTCTTGGTAATACTTACAAATTGGATCATAACTGTAAAAGTAGCAGAGATCTTTTTAATATGCCCGTAGGAATTGTCTTTGGAGCTGGTAAACACAGCCTGCTTTTGCCTCTTGTGCACACACGTGTTCTAACGCTCGTACAGAGAATCTCATAAGCAACCCTCCCTCCCTCCCTCCATTTCTGCTGGGCTGAGCTAGTTTTGCAGACAAAGGCTGTGTGGCTAACTGCAAGCACTGTCTGTCCTCGTCCTCTGCTCCCTCTCTTCTATGTGGTGTTTGCTTGGATGGGGATTTAGATGCATCAAAACACTTATGATTTAGATTTTAAAAGTAACGCTCTTTTGATTAAATGCCACTTTGTTTTTTCTGCTCTGAGAACAGTAGTTGTGTCAGTCAGTTGAGGGCTTTTGGCAGCGCCTCTAGTCCTACTTTGGGTTGTTCTGGGTGTTGTCATGGTGTGGAGGGGCGTTGCTTCTGGAGAGGTCTGCTAGCCTGCCTGATACTGGGGATGATCTGGGGGGGGAGCTGGGAGGAACACAGCTGTCTGCCTGATACCACCACCACAGCATACATAGATGCAAAGGAGCACCAGTTCTCAGAGCAGAAAAAAAAGGGATTTTAATCTAAAAGAAGCGTTACTTATTAAATCAAATCGACTACAGTGTTTTGAATTGCATGGATACTAAAAGGGTCCCATCAGAGCAAACTACGGCACATAGGAAGACGAAGGGAGGAGGGGAGGGAAGACATGCTGCGAGTTAGACAAAGTCCTGCGTGTAGTCCACAGACTCTGCCGTTAGCCCAAGCCTCTGACAGGTTAGAGCCAACAGCCTTTTTCTTAATATTTGATCACATGCTCTGAATAAGTCCTAGTAAACAGCAAGTGAAAGTGTTAGGGTGTAGTGCAAGATAGTAGGTGCAGATATGTGGTCCAGGTAATTTATATTGACTATTTAGTAAATATCTGTCTAAATATGTAGCACGTCTTAAAATGGTTGGGGGTGAAGCTGAGAGAGTCATCAGGAAGGCCGGAATAAGACATGGTATGGTCTGAGCAGAGAAGGTGGAAGGGCAATGAGTGGAGGAGGCTCCCGCGAGTAGCTATAATCAGCTATGAAGTCCAACTAGATTACAGAAGAAGAACTTGGGTGACACGTGGAAATATACCATGATAAAACGCAGACCAGGAAGAAGAAAGGCAATGGAATCGGCGATGAACAAAAGACGGCGAGAGAAGAGAGAAGAAGAGGGACCGGAAAGAATGAGTAACCGGGGAGGGAGATGGAGAGGGAGGGGGGGCGGGAGAGGAGCAGTGTGGGTCGCATAGAGAGAGGAGGGAAGAGGAGTTAAGGAGAATGTGGTTAAAGTATTGGGGTGACAGAGAGTATATTTATTTTATTGTTTATTTTTTTTGTTTATCACCTAAGGGATTTCGTGATTATTTTGCAATGTAAAAGACTAATGGTTTCAACCAAAATGCCATAGCTGGCGTGCATTAAATTATTATGAATTGTTGACTATGAGAGGAAGAGAGACAAAGAATGGATTAGATATTTGAATATGTTTGCTACAAATTAGCTTCCCTCTTGCTCGTGGCATTATAGAGTACAAAGAGAGTTGGTATTTTCTTTGTAATGTCTCATAACTTATTTTGTTGAAATCACGAGACACGAGTTGTGGGTGGTGACATTTTTTGAACTTAAACCGGACAGCCATTTTTGCTCTCCCATAACTGGAGGTAAGACCGGGTTCAGCCTCACAAGACCCAAAAAATATTTCTAAGCATATCTTCTACCCATCGACTAAGTAGTATATTACTATAAGCAACGAAATTCTCTTCTAACTATTACCATTCCCATGAGTGAAGTAATCCCGGATGTTAAGACCCTTAAGTATTCTACTATTATTCATACACCACTAGTAGGTATAGATCTAGCTATAAATATCATCTATATCCGATTACGACTGGAAGTAGTATATTTCTATATTATAAAAATATTCTACTATTAGCATTCAGATAGTAAAGTATCATTACATATATATTTCTATATTGCATTCGATAGTGGTATATTTACTATGAAATTTCTCGCACTATTAATTACACTAGTAGAGGTATACTAATTCCCTTTAGTTATCAGGCAGGGCTTAGGGGCTGGACCGGTTTCTCACCTATCCCAGGTCACTTTTGGTTTCCAGCACCTTTCATACCTCTGGCTGCCTATCTGCCTTTGCTTCAATGGTGGGCATCTAGACCTGTGAGGCTCGCGCATCCTAGTGTCCATATGTGACTTAAGGTATACGTAAAGACTACCCCCCCCCCCCCACACTCACACACTCTAGCCCCATTAAATTTACGAAGTCAAATCATAGA
>NW_019943118.1:176304-179723 GCF_002910315.2 Salvelinus sp. IW2-2015
ATCTGAATAAGACACGTGGACACAGGAAGCCCAGAATAGCAACAGGAACAATCAGACCTCCCCCTCTCTCTCTGCTCTGTATTACACACAGGTTGCTGCAGTGTGTGTGTGACTGTTGCCAATAGAGAACCTCAATTAGGCAAATGTTTACAAACATATCTAGTCAGGTAGACTTATTTATTTCATGAATAAACATGTGACCCATCCGTGCTCTAAGCATAATCATCTAGAAATCGGAAAAGAACAGCTGAGCAATATTGATTTAGTTTATTATGCTGTTTGAAAAAAACCCAAYCAGTTTTAATAGCAATCTGTTATCTTTTCATACGATGTCCCCTTCCCACGTTCCTCCTCCACCTTGTCCATGAATTACAATCCCCACATGTTCTCCTGTATTAAGTAGCAGGCTAGTGGTGGTGTCGGGGAGATGGGGCTGGGAAGGGACTAGTTCTGGAGGGGGAACATACCTTAGAGTATTAGGGCTTCAGAGGAGAGATCAGCACCTCTGTTGGGGCGTTACTGGCCCTGCTACCTGCCCTCAGGGCAGAAACTACAGGCTGGGAGGATTTTAAATTGAATTGCATGCCGACGTAATCAAGTATTCCCTGCTTGAATATGTTGATTTTCTACGATTGTTTAGGTCGACGCCTCAGTAAAGTGTTGTTTAGGATTGTATAGCGTGTGGTTGGCTTTGGGTTGTACTGCTACCATTTGGTTGAATGAGTTTCTCTTGCTGTAGACTTGTGTTTCTGTAATAGTAATGGCTGTTGTGCTGTATGAGGCTGGGGCCTCTTCTCTTCTTCCTCTCTTTCTCCACTGTGGGATGGGAGTGCCCCCTTATGGTGGAGCTCAGCCTAGCCAACCCAGAGCTGGGGCTGTGGTTCTCTCTACACCCACCCTGGCCTACCCAGAACACCCTACACCCGGCCCTGTACGCAGGGGACATCCCTAACCCTCTACCCTGACCATGAAGTGTCACCCCGGCCCTGTACGCAGGGGACATCCCTAACCCTCTACCCTGACCATGAGGGGTCACCCCGGCCCTGTACACAGGGGACATCCCTATAACACTCTACTCCTGACATGAGGGATCACCTCGGTCTGTCGCAGCGGACATCTCTTAACCTCACTACAAAATGTACCATGAGGGTCCCCACGTGATAGGGTTAAGCGCAGGGTAGTAATTACCTCTAATACCTCTACCTGTACATTGAAGGGTCTCCCTAGGTCTTCCTTGTATACGAGGGTCATCTCTGAACAGACTTCTAAGCTGACCATGAGGGGTCACTCCGGCCCTTATACGCCAGGGGACTCTCTAATCCTACACGCTCTGACCCATTGTAGGGGTCACCCTCATCGAAGCCCTGTATCGACAGCGGGACATTCCCTAAGACTCCTACTACCTGATACTATGAAGTGGTTCTCACCCTATACTCGAGCTCTATCTGACTATCATTTAACGTGGTGTCCGAAGGTGGAGCCACATACTCACAGAGGCAAATCTGAAATTAGATACGTTGTTGTTATATTAAACGTCTGAATAAAACGTCTGCAGTACAGTCGTTCATGTCATGGTATCACGTGATTGCTATGGGTCCAGGTAGTGGATATATGCACTGAAACAGTGGGGAGAAATCAATGGAAGTGAATATCGTGTGAGATATTGCTGTTTGATAGTGAAATGGGGTCATGGGAAAGTAATTTACCTTTCTAAGGAGAAGATCAGAGAATGCATTACCATAGTAGGGGAGTGTGTGTAGGAGGTACGTGTAGTAAAGGAGCTACGTGTAGTGGTACGTTAGAACGGAGCTACGTGTAGTAACGGGAGGTACCGTGTAGTAACGGGAGCTACGTGTAGTAAGGGGTACGTGTAGTAACGGAAGGTACGTGTGTAACGGGTAGTGTAGTAACGGGAGCTACGTGTAGGATAGTTGAGTTACGGTAGTTAACGGAGCTACGTGTAGTACGGAGAGCTACGTGTAGTAACGGGAGCTACGTGAGTGATACGGGTACGTGAGGTAGGAGTAGTGTAGTAAGGGTAGTACGTGTACAGGTAGTGTGTAACGGGAGGTACGTGTAGTAGGGAGGTACGTGTATGTATTCACTTAGTAGACCAGCACTATGACTGACGTAAACAAACACTGCTGAACGCGTTTTTTTACCTTGTGTGTGTGTGTGTGTGTGTGTGTGTGTGTGTGTGTGGTGGTTGTGGTGTGTGTGTGTGTGTGTGTGTGTGTGTGTGTGTGTGTGGTGTGTGTGTGTGGTTGTGTGTGTGTGTGTGCAGAGTGGGAGGAGGTAATGGATTTTCGTGGTCTGGTTGAGCTTCCTGTAACAATGCCAGCTCCTCTTCATAGTAGCTGACTGCACCGTGACCCCGGCAGGCTCACAGGGAGGGAGGAGGGGGAGGGGCGGTGTCTGCACTAATGTGGAAACGCATGTGGAGTATGGTCACCATGGCAGCCCCAGAGAAGCAGCAACAAAAAATTATCGTATTTCTCCCCCCTCGTGTGTGTGTGAGATCCTCTTTGTGTACAGAGGACCGAGAACAGGAAACGTGACAGGCAGGGAGTGGATGAGCTAGCCAAAGAGGGAGCAAGAAAGCCGTAGGGAAATGGAGAGAGCGAGAGAGAGGGGGGGTTCACTGAGAGTCGGTGACTGTGAGCTGAACTCCTCCAGGACCCCCAGCCCACTAGTCCCCAGATCCTGTTCCACTACCGGCGCTGACCCGGTCACAGCCCAGCCTCCAGATAGCAGCTAGGTTACATGATCTTACTGACTGCCTGGTGATATCATAGCACACGAACCACCTCCACTTTCCCCTACTTTCTGCTTCTCTTGGGCTGTGCCTGAAATGGCATCCTATTCTCAATTTAGTGCACTACTTTTGACCTCGTCCCATAGAMCTCTGGTCAAAAGTAGTGCACTAAATAGGGAATAAGGTACCATTGGGGACTGCCGTTGTATAAAAAGACTGTACAGTAGACGAATGGCCTGGAGTTTAGCTGGATGGATTTAGTGAAGTCATCTGTAAATACATTCGACTGTGAATGGAACTGGGATGGGAGCAGAGACTGGAGCAGTATGGCAATGCTTTACACACTACACAGCTACTTAATATAATATGTGAAATTAGTCTCTTAAGACTGCACCTTAGAGATTTTAAGTTTGTTTTTTGTTAATGTTTCTGTCTTTCGAAAAAATGTTGGGGCTCGCGTAGAGGTCTGTTTTGTATTTTTTGGTGGAAAATAGTCTTTGCCCCCAGCCCCTCTTTCCTCAACCATCTCCTCTCTACTCATTCATTCACCCTCCCTCTCAATTCAATTCAATTCAATTCAAGGGGCTTTATTGGCATGGGAAACATGTGTTAACATTTCCAAAGCAAGTGAGGTAGATAATATACAAAAGTGAAATAAACAATA
>NW_019943119.1:0-14064 GCF_002910315.2 Salvelinus sp. IW2-2015
TAGTATTGCTACAGACATGCTCAAAAAATACTTGCCACCCTGTATCTCTCTGTGTATCTGTGTGCTTGTTCCTCCTGTCTCTGCTGTTGCTGTATTTAATCCATGTTCCTTCACCGTCGCTTCTGTACGTGTATTTATCATGTTTCCTCACCTGTACGCTCTGTCCGTGTATTTAATAATGTTTCCTCACCTGTCGCTCTGTCGTTTATTTATCATGTTCCTCACCTGTCGCTCTGTCGTGTATTTAAGGCCTTGTTCCTCCCCGTCTCTCTGTGACGTGCATTTGAAGGCCTGTTTCTCACCCCGTCTCTTTGTGACGTGTATTGTAAGACTGTTTCCTCACCTGTGTCTCTGTCGTGTATGGAATACTGTTCCTCACCCCGTCTCGTCGTGTTATGGATCATGTTCCTCACCTGTTCTCTCTGACGTGTATTTTAGCTGTTCTCACCCACTTTCTCTCTGTGTATATAGTGTTTGCAGGCGGTGGAGGGATACAACGCCGTCGAGACGGGTGTGCCCGGACATGCAGCAGAGCATGATGACCCTGATGCCCGCTGCCGCGATGGTCTACCCCAGTGGCTGCCGACCTCTATCAGAGAGAGCTGACCAGCCTGCGCAGCAGAGCAGATGTACGTACGCACACACACACCACATCTAGTCTCAATCGATGTGAGGCCACTAGTTAGGGCCATTGTAGGCATTACCAATGTATTTGATGATTTACAGTTACCTAAACTTATGCATGACCTCTATGAATATATTTTCGAGGAAAGACGTATTGGTTAAGACTAAAGCATGTCAGTAATTTTCACAGGGTTTCAACATGGGTTGGACATTATGAAGTCAACTGAGTTGATGACTTAAGATGACAATATATTGATAAATGTATCAGAGGTATGGATTAGTTGAACGTTCTGGTTTGTGTTTCCCCAAGGGTTCTCTGTCCCACCCGGAAGTACTGGGTTGCCGTGGATGTTTGTCGTCGGAGTGGTGTATTGTAATCAGGCGTGGACGTGGGGCGACCTGGATTCCATGTGGAGACAACTGGCCAGCGCGCGTTACTGGATCTCAGGTGGACACACAGAGAGTACCACAGGAGACAGGACCTTGACAGACACTTGTCTGTCACTAGTTGTGTATTATCCTTGTATGTTTTGCTCTCAGACCTCACTCCAGATTTCGAACGGGACACATTCATACGAGTAACCTCAGAGTATATGAAACTATAAAGATGTATTAACGTGTTTTCGTACCCCTCTAGACCGCATCATGTAAGACACCTAGTCATGTTTTTGTTGGTTGCTGATGACAACTTACTTTACGTTGTAGTAAACATGTTACGTCTGTATTACAGGAATTAATTTTCTGGCACTCAAATTGTCCCGGTTAATTGATTGGTCTATTCAGTTGAATGGTTAGTCTGTAGAATATTGAGTTTAATATTGTTTATTTCAGTTGACTGGTTAGTCTGTAACTATGAGGTTTAATATTGTTTATTCAGTTGACTGGTTAGTCTGTAACTATGACGTTTAATATTGTTTATTCAGTTGACTGGTTGTCTGCTATATGAGGGTTTATTCAGTTGACTGGTTAGTCTGAACTAGTGAGGTTTAATATTGTTATTCAGTTGACTGGTTAGTTCTAACTATGAGTTTATATTTTGTCATATTGACGTTGACTGGTTAGTCTGTAACTATGAGGTTTCATATTGTTTATTCCAGTTGACTGGTTTAGCTCTGTAAAACTATGAGGATTTATATTGTTTATGTCAGTTGACTGGGTTAGTCTGTAAACTATGAGGTTTAATATTGTTTATTCAGTTGACTGGTTAGTCTGTAACTATGAGGTGTAATATTGTTTATTCAGTTGACTGTTAGTCGTAACTATGACGTTTAATATTGTCTATTCGTTGACTGGTTAGTCTGTATAACTGAGGTTTAAAATTGTTATTCAGTTGACTGGTTAGTCTTTAACTATGAGGTTTATATTGTTCATATTCAGTTGACTGGTTAGTCTGTAACTGACGGTTCATTTAGGAAGAAATAAGATGGTAACAATAATTCCCATTCATTTAGGATCAGCCACTCGATTACCCATGGTGTTGGTTGTCTCAGGTATATTGGATGAATTGGTCGGTAGAGGCAGTGGTCCAGGGAGGTAAGCAGTTGACTATCGTGACTGGAGACGACCATCCAAGGCTCTGTGTTGACCAGGTCAACGATCCATACAGGAGGCAGCACGAACGTGAGTGGACCAGACACGATTGAATGTCACACGTAACAACACATGTACGCATAACACACGTGACGCACACTCTTGCAGGAAACACACAGTTGCACATACTTGCCAGAATGCCAGTACACACAACACACGACACCACACACACACACACACACACACACACACACCACACACACACAGCTAGAACTCTACTTCCAATTTGTTACCGTAAATAGGTCTACTAAGAGAAGGAGTCCACTTGATAATGAGGTCACTGTCGCACCCTCCTTGTATTTGGTTTTTCAAGATCACTTTGCACCCAGTATTCCTCATAACATTGTTTGAAAGCTTGAGACCATTCCCATAGCAGATTACATGAGCTCATCTCCTAATCTTTTTAATGTCTTTCCAGGTGGGACATGTGCAAGTGCTCGTGAAAAGCACTCAACGGTGATCGCCCGTCTGTAACAGGCTTTGGGCTAAGTGACCTCTATCGCTAACTCTATGACATTCCTCATCAGTCTATTCTGAGTTAAAAAAAAAGAGAACCGTAAAGTGATGTCAGTAGAAACGTGGTGTATTAACGATCTTTAAAAAGTGATAGCATTACTTGTGCTAAATAGAACTCTTCCACTATAGCATGGAAAAATGCTACATGGGTTTCAAAGTGTCTAACAGCTACCGAGATTGTCTCTTCTACCTTCCCATAGTCTATGTCTACAGGCTAATCCTTATGTTTCGTCCACTTGTGATGTATTGTATGCCATGTTGTGTTGTGCTCATACATCATGCTTTCAAACGGATTTGTGACTTTGCCTAACAAAAAGTCTCTCCAATCAACCCTTGTGTCTGTGTGTGTAGGTACTTGTAGGCATCGGTTCGAGAGACTCGAGTACATGCAAGCTCTGGATCGGGGGAGACCCACAATCACCCTAGAGCCCCTCCAGCACTACTGCAGCCAAGCCTTAACCAGGACGTAGCAGCCCTCCAGTCGCGATCAGCACTACTTTCGACAAACCTGCTTGAGACCCGCAGGGAGAAGCAATGTAGGACCAATGATTTACACACACACACACACACACACACACACAAACACACCAACACACCACACAATGGGTGTGTTTGTGGCACAGAGCTGCTTTGACTGGGTGGGATTATTGGCATCAGAGCTGTTGACTAGTCACACCTTTAACAGCACGTGTTTACGTAGCACACACAAAACATAGTTACACACCCTCTCCTTTCTCTCTGGTTACTGGACGGTGTCTTTCTCACTCATCGTAAATGACCTGGACCATCACCTGTGGTGTAGGTGTTAGACTCCTCCACTTTCTCCTTCTGTGCCTGTCTCTGGTTCCGGTATTAACGTGATGATGGGAGTTTGTCGGGTTCAGACGCATTCTACTGATTGGTGAGTTCTTGAGCATCAGTTGTTGGATGCCCTTTCGATCACACTAGCCATAGAGCTAACACTGCAGAGATGTTTCATCTGTAACGGTTTTTTATGGACTAAACATTTACGAGAAATGAAATAACTTTTGATGCCAAAAACACAGCTTGAACTTAATATTTACATGTGTAAATACAAAATAGAAGCAGATCAGTTTGGTGACTGTAAGATATTTTCAACTGACAGACACTTTGTGTGTTTACACATTGAGTCCAAGACGAAGCAGGTTTCTCGTCAAGCGTCTGATTGCTTTTGTGATGGATGAGGTCCGACGGGTCGGCAGATGTTGTGTTAGGAGTGCACCATTGCTACGTCGGGTATTATGCAAAACACCAGCGGCGCTGTATGCAAATATAGCTCATCTACAGTTAGTTTCACACAGGTGTTTTTAGTTAATAGGTTGTATGAGGTGGCTGTCTCGAAGACAGACTTCACAGTATAGTGGCTAACCTCTATTCCACCCTACACTTTAATAAGTGTTGTGAACTGATGTTAGGTGTCACGTAGTGGTCGAGCGGCGGCTACCTTGAAGGACTACGAGGCTCTCCGCATAGCAATGAGAGATAAACATTATATCTTTGTAAGTTTCTTCAATATAACACGGTCTGCTATAACAACCACATGATATGTATTGTAGTCATGCGTAAATATAATTTTTAGTCTGTGTGATCATATTTGGGAGTTGGTGTTTCTTGGCTGATGTCCTGAGGGACAGTGGACTGACTCCATGTCGCATTCAGCTCTTCATCCACATGACTCCCTAACCCCCTCAGTGATGTCATGGTGTGATTCATGCTTTCTGCTCCCCGGCTTGGTCCTGCTTACCCTCACTTCCTGTCTGTCCTCGCACCCCCATCTTTTCTTCATTTCTTCTTCTCTCTTTTTGACTCTCTCCTTCCTCGTTCTTCTTTTCCCTCTCTTTATTTCATTTGAATGAATTCAAGGGCTTTATTGGCTGGGAAGCATTAACATTGCAAAGCGAGTGAACTCTCCCCTCCTTTTTTCTCTTTCATCTCGCTCCTCTTTCGTTTTCTCTTCCTCCTTTCACTTAACAACAAGGACTGACTAAATAGCTTTATTGTACAGCAGTCAAACTGTATAGCCAATCAAGCCAAACAGGCTGACAGAGACTGTAGTCTGTGTTACTGGGAAGTAGATTAGTGTAGATACAAGCCATAAACTCATTAGACCTGACACACTGTCTGACTCACTTGACTGTGTTATCTTGCCTGGGTGGGGTGATGAGTGTCGTTGTTTGTATGTGCACATCTATGTTAATGGTCCCATATGATGTCCCTGCTCTAGTCCCACATTTGGTTGTGTTTCCTGTTTGCTGGTGAAACAAAGGGGTTAACAAGAACTGTAGAAGATGCAGGTGGGGTCCAAAAGCGGTAAGGGCCATGGCATACCACAGACAAAAGTGCGATGTGAACTTGCTTGTGGGGAAGACTGTAGATGTAGAACCACACAGAAGTCACATATTAGGAAATTCTGAAATAATTATTGGGCCAAGCTTTAGTTTTTTTTAAGCACCCTCAGTGAGCTGCACTTTTCACAGAAGCTGGCTTGTCCACTTTTTTAACCAGAATGACTCGTCATTGCTAAAACTTAGGCCAGAAGCATTAAATAGAACGTGTCCAGTGTATCTATTTCTCGCTCAGTTTTTCCTGTTAGAAGTTGGCCTTTAGATAGAAAACTAAATGTGTCTTATCAATGATAGACTGGCTTGGCCTCCGCCCTTGTACTCTCACAGCCAGTGTACGGGAGAATGTTTTAATTGTCAACAATGGGCCGGTCACATCTCAAGCGTTCCCGTCGTGGCAATGTGACGTTTGTTTGCCAAGACCTTTTTCCAAATCACGCTTTTAGGGAACGAAGGAAGGAAGGAGAGAGAGGGAGGGGGGGAGTGGTGGGGAGCTGTAAAGAAAGCAAGCCATTTCCCTGGTGATCTTTTTCACAGGCATAGGAAATAACAAGCCAGGACTACTCTGTCTGCTTCCTTAAAAGGGCACGAAGCTGAACACTATACCAGAAGGGGACTTTTCATAGTAGACCCATTTAGTTGTTTTCACCTGGGCCCTCAGGGGATCTTGTGGCCCCTCCATGGGTCTGAAAGCTGAGGGGAGGATTCTCCTTTGTGGTGGGTTCGTGTTGGACAAGACCGACAGACATACACTGAGTGTACAAAACATTACGGACACCTGCTCTTTCCATGAGACTGACCACCTGGATAGGTGAAAGCTGTGATCCCTTATTGATGTCACTTGTTAAATCCACTTTAATCAGTGTAGATGTTCCTAATGTTTGGTAWKCTCCGTGTGTACACACACCACACAGGAGTAGGGGTCAAATATCTTCATTGTCTCCAAAGGATCAAATCCATGGCTGAAAGTCCTGCTCTAGCTGTGCCTCCACTACGGTGCGTTCAGAATTGGATGACTCAGTCAGACYCACGGCACAGACACAGGAAGTTGTTAGAAACAAGAAGTTCCGGCTGGATTTCAAAGGCCTGATGCCGCTCATGTGCTCCACAGCTGCAGGTGGAGGGGGTTGATAGGGCATGGGGATAGTAGCAGATGGGAAGGAATGGGAGCTGTTGAAGGAGAATGAACACAGGGGTATATTCATTATGGTGGAACTTTCAGATCGTATCTGGCTATATCTGTTCTATTCTTTTCTGTAACATCACGCCCTCCTGAACAGGCCCCAGGTTAATACATAGAATCTGATTTCAGATCGTAGATCTATACTTTTGTGCAATGATTCACTAATGAATTCTTTAGCCTTTTGGTGGACCATACAGCAATAGGTTTCAGATATAGTTTTGTATACACAACTAGGTTTCTAGTGTGTGACTATAGGCCCCTGTTCATTAGAGCACGCAGCAGCAAAACGTTTGTAAAAGAAAACGAGTGTTTCTTATTGGACAAGTTCAGATAGTGTTTCACTCCAGGTCGGACCTTCTGAACACGGCCCAGATTTCTTTCTCAGACGCTGATGTTTCATCAGGGAGTGTTCATGTGATGCCAGACATCCATGTACAGCCTGTGATATCTTTCTGTGCCAGTCTTGTGGTCTGAGGGTTCAGCTTGACTGGCCAAAGTAAACACGGTGGGGGGACAAGCCTGGTGCTCTGTACTAGTCCAGCTTCATCGCTCACATCATCATTAAAGCATGCACGGCGCTGTGTGTGTGTGTGCATGTGACTCATGCTCACGTGTGTGTGTCCATGCGGTGCATGTGTACTCGCTGTGTTGTGATGTTTTTATGTTATGTATACGTTCACAAGCTGCTTTGTGACCACTGACTCCACTCTGATACCAGTCAACATCCTGGAATAGAGGAGTTCCTCTGTAGGAAGACTTTATATAAGGACATGTAGGGACTCGACTGCATTACTGAGGCATTGAAGGGAGGGTTCACTGGCTAAGAACACCACCCTATCGGCTTTCACTTCCTCTATCTGATCAGGGGTCTGTTCAGTAGGCACACAACGAAAACACTTAAAAAATCTATTGTAACAAATTGAGCGTTTCAGTCCCTCCCTGTTTAGTCTTTTCTTCCGTTTGGTGCCTATGAAACACAACCAGCAGTTGTGTGTTTGTCAGGAGTCCTGGTTAATAAGATGCGTCCTTCTACTCCCATCCCCTCTCTGGCACCACACCCTTTCTGTATCGCTTACCTGCCACCAGCTGCAAGGCTTATTTCCAAACCAATATGAATTAGCACTAACCCCTTATTTACTGTCAAAGCTATCCTGCCACTGACGGATTCCCTTAGGTACAGCTCTAGGATCTGCTTCCCCACCCCAATCCTAACCTTAACCATCTGTGGGGGAAATGCAAAACTGACCCTGTTTCAGCATGTAGGGGCAACTTCACCCTGAATGTTGCTAGCGCAGCCACTACCTGCCTACCTGGCTTGCACAAGGAACCACACCTACCTTGAGTTTTGGTATTGGTCTCCCCCAGCCCCCCTCCCCTGAAACACGGCAGGAGGAGGGAGGGGCAGGTAGGTGGGGGAGGCACAAAGAGGGGCCTGTACTGTTGGCCTATTAGCAGCTAGCCCTGACAACTCCGGAAACCAGCACAGCTAGCAGAGAGAAAGAGTTAGCTAGCTGTCTGTGCTGCTGCACACTTAAAATGCAGAGACTTGACAAAGTGTTTCAAACTTATGTCATGGTTTCAGTTAGCTAATGTGCTCATCCAATTGACTTGTCATGATGGTCAAGAATGTACACAGGGTACTGCTGTTGAATGCTGTTGCAGGAATGTGGACTGATATGAGAGGGTATTGCATACTTCTGCAACTTAGATATCAGACTAAAGATGTAGTGTCTCACTGCCTTCTGTAGGCCTTTGCACTAAGCAGGTGTTTACTGCTATCAGATGTTTGGTTTATAACATCAGCCATTATTGACTTCTGTTCTCCATCTCCTGAGATTGAATTTGATTTKTGTTGATATAAGTGGAATGACCAATGTCCRGGATTTTCATATGGAATTCTGTTGTAAGTTGTGTGGGCGTGACACCCTGTACTGGTCTATAGAGTTGCCTTTCCTGTGGTCTCCTGCCATTGTGGTTGGATGCAATTTAGACCCAAGTACTCTCATTCAGCAGGAGTAGATTGCCCTCCAGTGGTAATTCAGTAGAATGGCGTAAATATGCTGCAGACCCAGTGGGTGTGTGCTGTTTTGGAGTGAGACTGACCGCCTCGCTGTGTGTTCTTCCAGGAGACCCAGGACCCCTCCGCTGTGCTCTGGTTGGATGAGATCCAGGGCGCCATACTGATGTCCAATAGATACCCAGGAGGCCTTGCAGTGTAAGAATAGTACACACCCTAGCTGTCCCACAAGCACTTTTCCTCAGGGTTCCAAGCAAACCTGGGTTCACATAGTATCAGTTTTCTTTCAAATACATTTTATTGACTGCCTGAAGTGTCAGAAGGGCAAGCTTAGCACATTTGGGATTATTCATTGGTTCCATCGTGTCAGGCAATCTCAATCAAAAACAGCTAAGGTATTTGAAAGATCACATACTATTTGAACACAGTTGGTTCCAAGCTATGTCTTGTAGTAAGTAGAGCATGATGAAATACTGAAAAGCCAAATAAAAAAAACCTTGATAAGAATGATGACTAGTCTCCCTGTTTCCTCGTCAGTCTCCCAGGCCATCCAGACCATCAACAGGCGGTGGACAGTGGCGAGGCGCCTAAACCCTGGCTGCTCTGCGCTCCCCTGGGGCCGGCCTCTAGGAGTCACCCCTGAGTGTGCCCAGAACTACCAGGACGACCTGGCCAAGATCAGACAGGACAAGACCCAGGATGGTGAGGAGGATGGTCATAGATGCATCCCAAATGGCAACCTTTCCCTACATAGTGACTACTTTTGACCAGACCCCTATGGAGGGGATATACTGTATATCCATATGGGCATTGGGTGCCATTGGGCCACAGTCATACACTGTGGACAGTTTTCTTTCATACTTTTGTTTTGTGTTCATTACCTGCAATTAGTTTCTTCTACAATGGAGTTAGTGCAGGAACATATAGTTCCATTAGTAGTTGTGACTAATGGCATCAGCCAGAGCAAGTTAATGTTCATAGTCAAAAGATGTTCTTACCCAGGAACTGCAGATATAAAGGAGCTTGATCACTTGCTTTAGTACAACAGACAAGGCATACATGGTTCCTTGACTGACAGATGGATGGAGCTAGATATATCAAGATGTACAGTCTGTAAATAAATTGGTGAGAAATATGTCCATAACTCTGTGTGTTCATGCTCCAGGTGACAACGGCAGTGACTGGATGAAGCACTGGGTGAAGGGAGGACACAACTACTACTACAACCTGAAGACAGGAGAGGGCTCCTGGACTGAACCTGCAGACTTCCTCCAGAACAACACCCAGCTCAACAAGGAGGACATCCAGGTAGGTAAGATGGAGACTGGTCCGCCTGGGGTGAAGTTTCCCCTGTGTACAGAGCTAGGATCACTTCCTCCTGCCCATATCATAAGTCAACCATTAGTGGGGAAATGTAAGACTGACCGTGTCTAGGGGCAATTTTACCCTACACCATACAGGGCCTTTGCCTCTTCCTCTCTGGCTGTATTCATTGAGGTGAAACATTCAGAACTTGCAGATAGAATTTTAATGAATAGAACATGCATGATTCTCTTACATGAGACTCATCTGTTCTACAAAATCCTTTCTATGTGGACGGTCTGTAACGCTGCACCCTTCTGAACAGGCCGCAGTACTGTGGTGTTGTGGCGATTTAGCTTTTTGGAGCATGCTAACAGCGCTCCTCCTACCACTCCCATTGTTTTTTAAATGAAATGCTAATGCTAACTCATCTGTAGCGAAGGGACAACCTCAAGTCTTACATTGTTTATGCTCATGCGGGCGAATGTATAGTTGAGATCATTGTTGCGCAACTCAGATTATAATAATCATTCAATAATATCAATAGTAGACTTGCCAAAAAAATAGTAGTTAAGTGCATGGATCCCAAGTCTGAACACTGTCATTGTCCATACAGACTACTTTCTTGGTATCTGTACGATTAGGTGAATTTGCTCATTTGAGTGAGATTTTCCTTTATCATTCTCACTTAACTCCCATTCTTTGCTAAAAACAGACACACCTTCCAATGCCACACCTAAAGCTGTGTTGTTGATAGTATGTCATTATGTAAGTGGGCCTGTGTGTGAGGCTCTCGTTTGTCAATCAGTCTGTGGTTTCCGGGGTGACCACCACTACCAACCGGGAGCAGCTGTGGCTGGCCAATGAGAGCCTGATTGCCAAGCTGCAGGCCGGATGCCGTGGCTACCTGGTGAGGAAAGGCCTGAAGGAGAGAAAAGACTTCCTGAAATCCCAGGACCCTGCCATTACCACCATACAGGTCAGAGGTCAAACTCTTCCCTCCTTTGGACATGGAGTGAATCTTAATATTTCCTTGATGCCTCACATCCTTTCATCTCCTTCTCAAAGTTCATTGGAGCAGAACACTTGAGATTCCTCCATCGGATCTTCTCCTCCAATGCGCTTTGAGAAGGTGAGGAGAGAGGCGGCGCGAGCAATCAAGGAAATACAATTGAGATTCACCATAGACATTACACATTTCACAGTACACACTTTAAAAATATATATATATATTTTAAATATTAACCTTTATTTAACTAGGCATAGTCAGTTGAGAAAATTCTTATTTTACAATGACGGCCTAACCCAGTCGACGCTGGGCCAATTGTGCATCCGGCCTATGGGACTCCAATTCTATATGCCTATGGGACTCCTAATTCTATATGCCTATTGGGATCTCTAACTATGCTATATGCTATGGGACTCCCTAATATTCTGTATATGCCTATGGGACTCCTAATTCTAGTATGCCTATGGGGACTCCTAATCTATATGCCTATGGGACTCCTAATTCTAATGCCATGGGACTCCTAATTCTAGATGCCTATGGGACTCCAGGGGCGGCAAGGTAGAGCTTGGGCTAGTAACCGAAAGTTGCTGGATTGAATCCCCGAGCTGACGAGGTTAAAACTGTAATTCTGCCCTGAACAAGGCAGTTAACCCACTGTTCCTAGGCCGTCATTGTAAATAAGAATTTGTCCTTAACTGACTGCCTAGTTAATAAATAAAAACCATGGCTGGATGTGATAGAACATACACAACCCAGTGCTACACAGCTAGTGTCACATCATTCCTAGCCCTAAGCCTTTGACAGTGTATCTATCCAGTTCTACAAACACTGAAGGGTTTGGCCAAGTGGAGCTGCTGACATTTTTAAAGGTAACATTGTACACTTATATGCCATGTTTAACTTTAAGGGCCAGTGTCCCAGACCCAGATTAAGCCTTGTCTAAGAGCACTTTCATTGGTGGTTCTCCATTGAGCAGGATTTTTAGTCTAGGACTCAAACTGTCTGTGAATCTGGCCCTAAAAATTCTGTGCTTCTTAACACTGGTCCTGTATATTTGTCTGTATCTTACAGGCTCATTTTAGAGGCTACAAGCAGAGGAAGGTCTATATAAAGAGGAAGGAGTACTTGAATGACCACAGCGAGGATGCTGTAAAGGTAAGGTCTCCACCGTCGTAGCCCTCTTATAAATAAAACAACAATACATGACCTTGATTGGTGGGTCCTGTTCATTGGGGCATGCAACATTCTAAAACGCTTTGCAAAATAAACATTTGCTTTTCTTATTGGACAAGGCCAGGTTGTCCCTCCTGTTTCAGTCCATTTTCTTCTCTTTTGGGCCTTAATGAACATGAGCCTGTGTTGCTGCTTTTCCTTTAAATCTGAGGTTTTTGGTGAACTTCAAAGCTTTCTTAGTATTGACCTAGTTTAATTTATTTTTTTAGATCCAGTCGATGGTGAGGATGCACCAAGCTCGCAAGAAGTACAGAGACCGCCTTAAGCACTTCAAGGACCATGTGAGTTGATTTATTTAGTTAACCCTTATTTTACAAGATATTTAAGTTACCCTACGAGATCTGGAGCCTGCTGATTTTCTGTTCTACCTGATAATTAGTTCCTGGTGTCCCAGGTTAAATCAGTCCCTGATTTAAAGGGAACAATGAAAGAAACGCAATGGCAACTGGCTTCCAGGTGCAGCGTTGAGTTGAGGGTGAATTACTATAAATCAAATCAGTTTATTGTCACGTGTGCCAAATACAACAGGTGTAGACCTTACAGTGAAATGCTTACTTACCTGGGACACCAGGATAATTATCACTAACCAACATGCAATTTAAGTAAAAAATGTGATGATTGGGTGAGTTGTAGTTATATGTTGTGCCCAGGCCCGTCTGTTCTCTGTCTTCTAATCACTGTATGACGTCACCACTTTTCTCTTTTTTTCTTTTTTTTTTTAACCCCCTTTTCTCCCCAATTTCGTGGTATCCAATCGCTAGTAATACTATCTTGTCTCATCGCTACAATCTCCCGTACGGCTCGGGAGAGACGAAGGTCGAAGCCATGCGTCCTCCGACGCACAACCCAACCAAGCCGCACTGCTTCTTAACACAGCGCGCCTCCAACCCGGAAGCCAGCCGCACCAATGTGTCGGAGGAAACACCGTGCACCCGCCCCCTTGGTTAGCGCGCACTGCGCCCGGCCCGCCACAGGATCGCTGGAGCGCGATGAGACAAGGATATCCCTACCGGCCAAACCTCCTAACCCGGACGACGCTAGGCCAATTGTGCGTCGCCCCACGGACCTCCCGGTCGCGGCCGGCTGCGACAGAGCCTGGGCGCGAACCCAGAGACTCTGGTGGCGCAGCTAGCGCTGCGATGCAGTGCCCTAGACCCCTGCGCCACCCGGAGGGCATATGACGTCACATCTAACTCTTATATCCTCGCCTGACACATCACTGACATTTACTCTCTCTGCGTCCCATGGCACCCTATTCCTATATAGTGCACTACTTTTGACCAGAGCCCTATTAAGGGAACGGGGTGCCATTTGGGACACAGTCATGTTCTTTGATCAGTGAAGTGACTGCTGTTTGCTCTGTTGTGGCAGATCAATGAAGTGGTGAAGATCCAGGCGTTCATCAGAGGCCAACAAAGCCAGAGACGACTACAAGACACTCAGTGAGTATGATGATGATGTGATGAGAACCCTCACCCACCACTGGCTTTCTCTTTTCACCATTTCTCTCCGCACTGATCTCGTCTCCGCACTGAGTCTCGTCTCCGTAAGGAGTCTCGTCTCCCAGCTGTTCTTTCTGCCACATACAACTCCATCCTGACTGAATCTCTCTCTCTCTCTCTCACTGTCTCTCTCACACAGTCAACGCTGATGACCTCCCATGGCGGTGGTGCGGAAGTTTGTCCACCTCCTGGACCACAGTGACCAGGACTTCCAGGAAGAGCTGGACTTGATGAGGCTCCGGGAGGAGGTTGGCACCAACATCCGCTCCAACCAGCAGCTGGAGAATGACCTGAACCTGATGGACATCAAGATCGGCCTGCTGGTCAAGAACAAGATCACCCTGCAGGAGGTGGTGTCCCACAGCAACAAGCTGACCAAAAGAACCAAGGGCGAGCTGTCCAACTGATGATGATGAACAAACAGAGGGGAGGCCTGAAGGCTCTGAGCAAGGAGAAGAGCTCAAGCTGAAGGCCTATCAGTATCTCTTCTACCTGCTGCAGGTACTGTAGATGCTGTGTGTAAACGCATATCTATCTTCAAACAGTTAGCAAAGCTGTACTGACAGAGAATCAACTCGCAAACAGTTGAGAACATAAAATGCTGTAGGTGACAGTAAGCTAGACAGACTACAGAAATGTAACAGGAAAACATCCAATCACCGTAGTTAAGTGTTTCCTTTCTGTCACTCCTGCAGACCAACCCACCTACCTGGCCAACTGATCTT